>NC_056751.1:273446819-273589319 GCF_019279795.1 Protopterus annectens
TTCTCCTTTCTATATTATTTGTAGAAAATGTTATGCTACTTCAGTTCTGAAAATAAATTATTAATTTCATAATTCAGAGTGAGAGTGAAGAATATACAAATAGTAAACATTTACATTCTGCTAAAAATAGATATTCCATACATTCCATGCAACTTCCAAGTACTGATGTTCCTACATCTGTAAAAATATCTGCCTCCTAACACCTGTATGAACTCTAAATATTGTGGCCTTTATTCAGAGGGCATCCAAGGGACATTAGCATTTCTCACCATGACACTTTTTATGGAAGCTAATTTATTTGATATTTTCAATATGATGGGCATAAAGAAATTAATATCAGTAGACATCAGTGCATGGTTGTCAAGTTTATATCTGAAATTTGGTTAAGAACTTTACACAATCCAGATTTTATAATTTTTCAGGAAGGGACAATTGTATGGAATTTTGGATTGTAGCCAGACTGCAAACATGGAGCTTTAACAAACCACTGCAGTTATGGTTGCAAGAGAGAATCCAGCAAGAAATGCTTGTTTTTTCTGAGGATGCTGCTACTAAGTCTTGCAAAAAATGTTGAGGTGGGGATCCTGAACCTGTCAGTGTTAAATACTGCATAAACATACACACAAATGCGCACGTGCATGTGTGTGTGTGTGTGTGTGTGTGTGTGTGTGTGTGTGTGAAATGATTGCTGAGCCTAATAAAAAACACCTGGATTGCTTTACAGGTAGATTTGCCATTTAACAGGGACTATGTGACTTACAAGAGAAAGCAGGAAGTTAATATTAATCGGTAGCCTTTGAAATTATATGAGTACTAATATCCCTGCTAAAGATAGAGTCTTATTTACTGAATCAAGTGAAGAATTCCCTAAAAAAAGCGCTGAAATATAAATCCAAATGCCAGGAATAGATAAAAGACTGTTATCCTGTATGCTGAAGGAATGTTATGTGGAAGTTATTAAAACTACCAACTTGTTTTGCAACCAAAATCTTTGTAACTTGTATTGTAATATGGATTACTGTCAATGAAAGACAGAGCAAACCAAGTTATGGACAGACTTTGCTGGATTGATAGCTTTTACTTTTGTGACCCAAGAAAGAATGTAGGGAGACTTTGTTGGCACGCTAATTCTTATTTTTTGTTATTCCACTCTCTGAAAAGAAACAGATTTCTTGTTTTTCTGTGTGCATAAAGCTGTATAATATATAGAATTAACTACAAATGATTCCTTTTAGCACTGTAATATGCTGCATAGGTAAGATATTGGTGGATTATGGCAGACATAAAAACAGGTTTCTTTTATAACTGTGACTTTCCTACTTCCTCTCCCCAATGTTTTACTCACCCCAAAATAAGGACAGCAAACTCTGCCTGAACATCAGTAACGAAAATGCAACAGATGTAAGCCTCTATAGTTACAGATCAAGTGCAGTGCTTTTTGTCACATCTCTGTTGCCATATGTATGCTCTCATCATGTAAACTGCACATTCTGATTGTAAAATATCAGATTTTACTTTATATCAGTGGCCTGTATTTTTAACCATAAAAAACGTCTGTTTGTATGTGCTGTATGCCAAGCAGTTGTCTGCTTACTTCAGGATTCTTTGTCATCTAGTGGCAGTTTTAGATGATATCATACGGGAAAACAATGCACACTACAGTACCTTAACATATGTCAGGAACAGGCACTGAGATTCAACTACTTCTCATGCTAGTGAATACCATTACATGTTTTGAGCATATCCCAAATGTACCCCAGGGCTTGGCAGAGAAGCTGAGTCTGGCCAATGTTCTCTGTTGCAGCAACTCCACCTGTATACCAGACTTAGTATTGCTATTCAGATGGAGCTGTGTAGATATGTCCACTGCAGAAGCTTTACCTTTAGGGTTGCATTGCCATCAAAGCTGCATTCTTCCTAAGATGAGGGATTGATTTGCAAGCCCATTAGTCCACCAAGGAACTAAGTCGATTTTTTTTTATAACAAAACACAGGAAGTCATCTCCATATTCTCCACAGGAATTTGGAGATGGCTCGAGCTCAACTGAACCATGCTTATGAACGGTTCCAGTACAGCACCACCTGAATAACTAACTCTGTACCCCAGGCAGGTTGGCTTCCCACAGGGTGATGCCTGCAGAACCTAGCCCCACATACAGATGGGGCATCAGCACTGCTGAAAAAATCCACTAAATTCGATGTTGTTTCCACTATTGGTAAGTATTTACTGGTATTTTTTCACTCTTTTAAAGCTATTTGCTCTGCATGCTCTGGTTTTCCCACCAAGCAGTACTTAATTAACTGATCTGTTAACTGTTTAAATCATTCTTCAGAGCCTCCTGGCTGATTTTCTGATGTTTTAAATGTTTTTTTTCAATGCCTCACTGCTATTTTTCTGCTGTGTTAACTATTCTCTAGTGTTTCCCATTGAAACTAGGGTAGCTATTAGCTGTAGCATAGTTCAGATCCAGGCCTGCTGCTTCTGGAACTGTTTGTAGTGGTTTGTTTGTTCTGAACACATTTTCCAGGCCATCTCAGATTGGAAGGGATGTATCTGCACTTTTGTGAAAGAATTGTGTTTGATTGGCATCTGAATGGTAAAGGCAGACCTGTCTAGGGATTGTGATAAGCATCCTCATTGGTCCTTTTGAATTTTGTTAGAGTTTTTTTCAAGTTTTCCAAGGCATTTTAGAACACTGGTAATTAAGTTGTGGTAAAGTCAGAATGATTAAGACAAAAGATAAGATTCTATCAAGATTTTACTAGCCTAGTATTTGGAGGGACATAGGAATTTTTTGAGCCCCTTTCCCTGAATGTCAATGGACAGCACCAGTCCTGTGGTTTAAGAACCCTTTGATACTGTACATGCATTTCTGTCTCCTCTCTCTCTCTTTGTTCATGTGTTTGTGTATATGAGTACATACATGTACATTTCATACCCAGAATGTGCTGCTGTGTTTTCCTTTATATGTTTTGCCTGATGAAGGACTTAGCTATCCTAAATTTTGATTTGACAGGTTGATTTTATTTAGTAATAATTTCTCCACCTGCATGCTACATTTTTTTAGCTCATTGTACTTCTTCAACCATTTCCCTGTCTCTCCAAATGCTCAGTCCATTTCTTTACTGCACCTTTCCAAGCTTGCTGAACCTATGTACATCTTTTATCATGACATTCTTTTGACATTTTCTATACTTCTGTTATTAAATGTCCATGATCTGGGATTAGATTTTTTCTCCCTCATCACTATTGTCTTTAGCTAGTCCTACAACACCATCTAGTCAAAACAGTATGTTATATAAACTTGTTCTCATTCATCATTTCAAGAAACACACATAGACCAACACCCATTTATGGTGTTCTATATATCCAACAGTCCTATATCTTATAAATCACTCACCCAATGACTTTCATTTGATTTTAATATTCACTTCTCCTTTTCAGACAGTTTGTGTATCTCCTCCTCAAAGTGGCAAGTTGATGTCCTTTCCATCCAGCTTCTATGTCTACTATCATCTTCTGCTTGTCCCATAAAAAACTTCTTGATCATATTTGCCTCATTTTTTATTTTGGCATTAATATTTCTCTTCTTTAATATTTTCACTTTCTATCTTGCACCCCATTATAATCCACCTTCCTGACATACTTTGGTTAACCCAACCGGCTTCTCATCCCATTCTGGTGCCAGTAAATGAGATACTGATTAACCTTCCATGCTCCATCATGCCTGCCACTACCTCTCCCTTAAATCTATTTCTCAGTCTCTGTTTCTCTCTCTTACTTTCAAATGACCTTCCTGAGCATCACATTTGCCTAATGTAGTATCATTCTCCATAGAATGTTCTCTGTCATAAATAGATGACCCATCCTTGACAAATTCCAAGTAATCACATATTAACTTTTTTCTAATGTTCATTCCCTTGCACCCCTTCATGGGTCATAGGTTCATACATTAATAGGTACTTACTGGGATATCAGTCTGTGCGGTTCTTTAAAAGCTTAGCCTAATATTCCCCTGGTACATTTGTGTCCCTCATACTTTGTGTATGAATAATCCGGAGGTGGTCAGAACAAAAGATATCTTCAGACATTTACTTTTTGCCCCTAACTGGGAGGGATATGGATGCTAATCTGGGGGAGAATTTATGGTTTCCCATCCAGTCATCTAAATTACTTTGGAATAGAGTAAGAACAGTACTTTGCTTTATTTGGAGTGAAATATGATTCCATAGAATTTTTTTTCTCTGTAATACTTACCTATCACTGCAACTTGTCATATTTATGTTGCAAAAGAGATTGAGATCCCGTAAGTGGGTGTTTATGTTACCATGACACTTTGAACATGTGATATATCTGAAATGATATGGTCTATTGAGGTTCTATATGTGATGCAGAGATCACCTCTTTGTAGCCTGTATGATACTGAGAAGAGTGACAAGACTTTGTTGCAGTCCACACAGTTTTTATGATTTAATACCTTGATATTTTTAGCGAGAACGAATTGCAGTCCTTTCAGCTGTGACAAGTGTTTGGAAAGGTATAGTCTGATAGGCAATATATTCCATGATCAGCCTAAAGAGAATGGAGTACAGTGAAATGATCACATGCCTACCCTGGATGTCATACCTTTATATATAAGCTGTGCACTCCTTTGCAATAGTGGACATGTCGGGATCAAAGAACAGTTTGTTGAAAATGTAGGTTCCTAGCTTCCTGACGATGGCATCAGCTTTCATGGGAGCATTGTCAATATGATAATTATAAGGGAAGTAAGGCCTGAAAAAGTATACTATTATACATTTTTAGGTATTTAGTTTCAGTCCATGGTTTTGCTACAGTACATTTATTTGGGAAAGGTCTTCTTGAAGGATTATGGTGTCCTCTGGGGCGTTTATGATGGCACCGAGTTTACAGTAATCTGCAATCTTTGTCAGCCATAAACCATTAACATTTGCTTTACCTTCAAGAAGTAAATGCCAAAGAGGAGTGGCCGAAGCACTGAACCCTGGGTTACACTGCTAGTCAAAGGTTTTTTTGAATGAGGCAGAGCCATTTACCCTAATTTCTGTTTGTGAGTCAGTTTGCTATACAGCAAGTTACATAGGTATTTACATTTAGCTGGGAGACCTTATCAATGATACCTGAGAGTGAGATGGAATTAAACACCTACACAAGGTCTAAACACGTGGTGTATACTGATTTTTCCCTCATCCATTGCTTCAGTAACTTTCATGAAGAATCAGTAAGGTTATGTATGTAGGAACTGACCTTGATGATCCCAGGTCATCTTGGTTGCCTATGTCCTTGATTATTACTTTCATAATGACCTTTTCCATTGCCTAACAGGTGATGCTGGTAAAGCTTATGGGTCTGTAATTTCCTGAGTCTGCTGAAGCCTCACCTTTGTGCAAGGGGATGACTATTTCACCAGACATTAACTCTGCTTGGAGACTGATGCTGTATAGCTTCTATAAGGAGTCTAACAAGTCCTGTTTCAGGTTGCCTAGTAGGCAACCGTGTATCTTATCCTGCCCCACTGGAGCAGTGCTCTTGGATAATGTCTTCAGGACTTGATTTTGGGAAATTTGAAGGTGATGTAGAAGAGGGAATGTAATCTGGGAATATAGAAAGGGAGAGGGGGTAAACTCTGAGTTAATTTTGTTCACTAGTAGATTGGCTATGTCCTCTGGGCCCAAATAGTGCTGGACATAGTATCTGAATTTTATAATACAGCCAAACAAGATTTTGTGGATTCCTTTCCTTTACCTAGGTGGCTATTTTTCCTTCATATTTGGCTTTGTTTAATTTGATCCAGGTCAGGTGTGCCCTTTTAAGTATAGCAAAAGCATTTTTTTTGTTTGCATCTGGAGAGTTATCCTTATCTTTCCATGTTTCCCCTTTATTACAGAGCCTGTTTATAATTTGGTTACACCACAGGGGTTTATTCTTAAATTTGCTATTGCATTTTCTTCAGATGGGGACAGATTCATTTATGCAGCTGTTTAATAAATTTGCATAGAATTTGCTGGCAAAATTCAAGATTGTATTGCCACTGTCTGGGGTTACTTCCCCTGGAGTAACACATCATGTTGTATTCTTCAATCTCTCTAAGGCCCTTGTCATTATGAATGTGAGGTGTGACAAATCACTGCAGTTCACTAAATTAAATTATCAATATAGTTACTGACACAGACAGTAAATCTAATGAGGTGTATGGTGCATGCCCATGGAGTACCATTCATATAAAGAGATTTTTGGATGGGTATATGAACAAAAATACATATTGCAACAGATGTAAAAGCGTAGTGTCCATTCGATCTGGTATGAAAATACAGCTATTAACAAAGCTATTCTGTGTTTTGTATTTCAGTTAGGATTTCCAAAAAAAGCCAAGAGCTACTTAGGAACCAGTAGGTGTCAGTCACATTACCCATATCCTGCATCATCCATGAAACAGTGTTCCTGTATTTTCTTCCTGAGCTTCTCTTGACCATTGGCTAATCATGAAGAGTCCTTTATTCGAAGAGAGCCACAGCATGGTATAATGGTTCTGCAATTCATCCTGGAAAAGCTGTTTGTGATATAAGGCTACAAGACAACTATCTGAGATGGTTATTTTATTTTAAACAACTTATGATAGTGCAGCTCTTTGAGGACTACATTTCCATGCTCCGCTCTCCAGATGACTACAACACAAAGCAGTATTTTATTATCTTGGACTTGTGATGATCTTTCTACCTCTTCTACATACATGTTTTTTTTTCCTTTTCCATGCTATAAGCATTTCTGCTACTATCTAGTCTCCTTTTATATGCAGTTGCATCATTTTTTTTGCTTTCAATCATTTCTCCCTAAGAAATCCTTATACTCCAGTTAGCTGCAGAGATATTCCTGACCTTTTACTTTCCATCATCTACCCGTACCTTTTATTATTATCATTAGCATTATTATTACTATTATTATCACTGTTAGCTATCACTGCCAAAGGCACACTTCTTAGTAAGAAATTAGAGTTTTTACTTCATTGAACTTCATCTTCTTGCAGCCAGTGTGTTTGCATAGCTTTTGGTAGTATGTCATTTCTTTTCCTCCCTCTCATGAGCAATAACTTTAAAGTTTCAGTTTTCTCTCTAATCTGACTTACAGCTATTCCCCCATTGTGGGTAGCAATTGATGTATATCTCTTACTCAGATGGAAAGCAATGAAACAAGCCATTTTATAGAATGACTATAAACCAATGACAGCCCAGTTGACATTTTAACCATATATGCTATAGCTCCCCTATTGGAACTCTGTCCCATGACTCCTTGCCAGTAATAATTTAGCTTCTGTTAACTTATTGTAAAACAATGTTGCATAATAAGAAATCCCTTTGGAAGATGTAATATCACACCATTATCGGAATCTGTAACAAAACTTTGTGCCTCACTAAGCTGCAATGAAAAACATTGTGACAGGAATATATAAACCTAATCACTTTCAAACTTATCATCTCATAAAACATTGCATAGTACTACAGAAATGTTGCTACTGCAAAGCCAGTCTTTTAGAAGTCATGCAATCACTGAGGAAAAAAAGTTTAAAAAAAACAGAAAAGGGAACCTTACCTTCCTTCTTTTCTCTGCATTACACAAACTTGGAAATGCTATTGTAACACACCTGAAGCAAAGCAGATCCATTGTACAAAAGCATCAATGCAAGAGCAGCACAAATAAATATGTATGACACTTAGGTCACTTTATTCGGTCGCCCTTTTCCCATTTTGCAATAATAATCATTCTTCTGCTCTTTCTGTTACTTCAGTTAAGGAAAGCTTTTAACATTAAACTTTAAACTTTCACTATTAATCATTTGTGAGCCAACATAAAACAGAAAGATATTTGTCTTCTATGTGCAAGCTTTATTTCTCTATCTGAATTCTCCTTCCTTAAGAATTCGTTTTTCTAACATTAATCATCCTGCCAATTTCATCTAATTCAGTATTCTGACATAACTTTATGCTCTCCTTTCTTTGTGTACCAAGTACATCTGGCTCCTTTACCACTTTCCATCACTTTCATTTTGCTTCTATCTTCTGCTTATTCTCTCGGCAAGTTGCTCCTCTTTCTGCATTTGTTTCTGTGAATCATTATTGACTACAACCTCCTCCATTCCATTCCTTTTTCTTCTCCTGGATCTTTCTTATTTATACCATTTTCTTCCTGTCTTCACACAGAAACATTTTAGTTACTTACTTATATGGTTATTTATTCATTTAGTTAGTTAGTTATATGTTTGTTTATGTATGTGTGTGTGCAGGTATATAGTAATTAATGAATTTCTTGGTCGGTGGACTTGATGCTCTGAACGTTTTAGCCAAGATGAAGGCCACAAGAAATACAATATGAATAGACAATTTATACTACCATTCATGCATCATGTTTTAGAAAGTGCCAAGTAACTGGAATACTCAGGTCAAACCCTCATAGTCACACAGACAGCACACAGACTCCAGAGAGGCATTAACAAGAATTAAGGATTGACGTTCAATCCCTGCTAATGTCATGCCAAGCTCTTACAACTGTGACACTGTGCTCTACCACAGTGTTGGCACCATGCCTGCTTTTTTTTCCTGTTATACATTTTTTTCAATGCTTGCCATAGAATTCTGTCTCCAAGTATGTCCCTTGCACTTAATATGCCGTTTTCCATAGAAATTCCTAAAAAAAGTCTCACTTCTGCAAAAGCATTGTCATTGTGTTATAAGTGGTAAAGTAGCAATGAATAATCTTGCAGACAGCAAACTTTAGCTTCACCTAGCACCCCCATTTTCTATTATCTGATCTTGACATTAACTAGTTCTTTTTTTCTTAATTTAGCAGCATGGCTAGAATAGAGGACATTACCAGCTGTATTATGAGATTTGATAGGTTGCAGTATGTGTTCACCCATTGAGCAGAGGTCTTTATTGGGTAGATATGTTTGAATAACAGTTTGATGGGATGGACATTTTGTAGCATTATAGATGATGTCATGCACGACCATTAGTTAGACATATGAAGGATAGGGTGAGAGTTCCATCCTGTTTAGTTACTTTGAAGCCAGGCAGTGATGTGTTCTAGAAGGAAGGATAGCTATGAATTTGTCTATTTTACTATAGCATTGCACAAATTTGGTTATCTACGGAAGTAGAAAAGTTGATGTAAATAGGGAAAGCCCACAAAATATGGTGTTGATAAATCGGAAGAAGCCAGAGATTTCCTGCTGACGTCCATCAGAAAATGTTTAGTTCTATAGAGAAGACACTTTTGTATTTCATTTCCTGGCAGATTGGATGTGATAATCAAACTTTAAATTATTATATTCAGTCACTATAAGGAAATTGGCTTGTAGAACTACTATGGTTCTGGTTTGGCTGGATGAAGTTACTCTAAAGTAGAAAGCAGCTTTTGAATGTTTTTAACAGGTGAATAGCATCATGGGTAAGTACTTGGCAATCGGTCTGCAGATTGTTATACACCTTGCCAATAACCACAGTGAACAAAGGTGAAAATCAAACCCTGTACCTTGTGTCCTGGCACCCCTCCAAGTTTGGTTTTATTGGGATTTAATAGAAGTTGTCTAACTTGAAGCAATGTTTCAGTATTTGGGAATGTCTCTTGAGTTTGTCTTTATAGTTCTAGGTGGAAGTAACTGAACAGATGAGGGTAGAGTCATCTGCCTACTGAATGATAGTGGCAGGTTTGCTAGTTGTGTGTAGATCAGTAATGAATACAGTAAAAAGAAGTGTGACCCAGTATGGATCCTTGTAACACCTTGTCTGAGACGGGTTGGAAGGTAGAAAATTGATTTTGCCATTTCACTACTTGTTTTCTATTAATTATTTAGCTATGGAACTATGAAATTGTAAGCATAGAGACAGATTGTTCAAATTATCTATGTTTTTTTGGAGGGAAATTGTATCAAAAGCCTTGGACAGATCTAAAATGGTAGTGGAAACTAAATTGTTTGCATTTGTGTTTAGGTTTACTGTGTTTAAGCAGCTGAGTAGGACAGTGATGATACTATGAAAATGCCCAAAACTGTGCTGCGTGAGGGGTAATATATTTAAGCAATAACCCACGTGTGGGTGTGGGTAATGCTGGATTTACCCACGGTTGGTGTGATTTGGTCACGAGGGTGAAGCCCGAGTGGCCAAACAAAGACAACAGTGAGTAAATCCAGCCTTACCCACACCCAGAAGTGGGTTATTGCTATTATACAATGACATTATTTAAGAAAAAAAATACTTACTTTTCTTAAATAATGGCATTGTATAATGCCTCCGTGCTGCCCTTCCGCAGCTGTCTGGTATTCTGCGGCAGTTCTGATGTACTGCACATGCGTATGCTTACTCAGTACATCAGAGCTGTGGGTGGAAGCAACGGAGAAAGCAAGATCTCTGTTGCTTTTTAGAAACTGTCTCACTATGTTAAACTTCTTTAACATAGCGAGACCATTTCTAAAAAGCAACAATGGAGATCTTGCGTTCTCCGTTGATGTAAAAAAAAAAAAAAAGACTTATACTAATGGAAAAAGTCTGGGCGACCGGACCTTTTTCCATTAGTATAAGTCTGATTTACAATGTGCACACTGGCCAATCAGCGTGTACATTTTGGAATATTAATGGGGGGAGGGTCGTTGTATAATTGAGTGTAATAGATGCTTACATAGCCCTCAATGTAGACATCTCTCAAGTATTTTTGATACTGGAGACATGATGGTGATAGGATGGTAGTGGGACAGTTCAAATGAATTTCCTCTTTTCAGTATAGGAATAATGTAAGATTGTTTCCAGATTGGTGGGACACATGATTCTTGGATAGATCTGTTAATATGAATAGGCACAGTATAGGCAACAGAATTGGCTGCTCTCTAATTAAATGTTGGCACTCGAAATAGTGAGTGCTGAAAAGCCAAAAAAAAGACCAAAAACACTGGAGAAGAGTGAATTTCAGAAATTGCTCTTCTCCTTAAAACTTCTTATTGCAAGAGGCAAGCCTTCCTGCATCCCCCCATATTGGAGGCAAGCCCGGAGCACCCCTTGACGTTATATATACCAACACTGAGATCACCAAACCTCAGAGAAAAAGGAATATACAAGTTTATTCTTTTAGCCATTCAGTCTCCACACTTGGGACTCACTACAGTGGGTCACGATATTTCAAATGTTTACTGAATTGGCTGCAATTGTAATATATTCTTTAGGAAAATTATATGTAACTTATGATGTATGTTTAAGTTTAATTAAGAATTTTTCTGATTTAAAGACTGGAACAATATTCAGAGTGAAATTGTTTTTATAGTTCTTTGATACATGCTTAATAGGAGTATTAAGAAGAAAAAGATGTAATTTATTAAAAGTTAACAAAATGAGTATTACATTTTAATACTGTACTGTGTTTTGATTTATTTGCAAAAGAGTTAGCTTGTGAGGATCTGCCTGGGTAAAACAGACTATTCTGTTTTTTCTAGTAACGTCTGAAATCATTTTGGAGGGATTTATCTGAGATATGTGATTTACTGAGATTTACTGAATTGGCAGCACTTGTAATGTATTTTGCAGAATAGTTATATGCAGCTTATGAGGTATGTTTAAGTTTAATTAGGATTTTTTTTTTTATTTAGAGGTTGGAACAGTATTCAGAGTGAAGGTGTGGTTATAGTTCTTTGGTGCAGGCTTAATAGGAGGAGTAAGAAGAGAAATAGTTAATTTATTAAAGAGAAATCTGTGTTAAAGAAATGAGTATTACATTTTGGTACTGTATTGTGTTTTATGTCATTTGGAAAAGAGTTAGTTTGTGAGGATCTGTCTGGTTAAAGAAGACTATTTATGTTTTTCCAGTAATGTCTGGGATTGTTTTGGAGGGTAGTATGAAAACTATGGTAGTAAGAAGATTTATCTGAGATATCGTGTGATTTAATGAGATTTCAAAGTTTTCTAAAGGTTTAGAAATGTAAGGTTGTTTTATTTGAAAGTTATGTTTCCAATGCCTTGCTCATTCCCACATTACTTGTTTAGTATCTTCTGTTAGACAGGGAGCAGAGTCATATTTTACACCCCCCCCCCAAATTTGTGCAAAGCTATCTAGGATGTTAAGCAAATTATTATTGAAGTGCTCTATGACATCATTTAGAAGCAGTGATTTTTAGAAAGTTTTAATGAAGAAAGTAAAGCGTTATACTGAAGGAGGACAAGTTCCTAAAAAAGCTGACATTGTGGGTTTTGGTGGGTTTTGGATATTTCTAAAAGCCTGTATGAGTAGATGGTCACTCAATGTCAGACTTTATGACTGTGTGATAGTATTGGTTTCTGAGGTAAGAATCCAGTCAAGGTCAGACTCTCTGTTATTACCTATTTGATACCCAATAGTGGAATTGATAAGTTGGGTGAAACCATGTAATTTTATATCACCTGAGGAATGAAATGCATTTGAGTTCACCTGGAACTAACTGATATTGACATCACCTATGATTAAGGCTTCATGTGGAATACATCTATGTAACCAAGATTGAATATCTGTAGCAACGCAGACATTGTTAACTGTGAGTAAGTATAGGGTGACAATGCATACACATGTGAGGGTTGAATTTGAGGATGGTGATAAGTATTTTGTCATTATTAAACTGAGGGATTTTGTGAGGGTATATGGAGAGTTCAATGTCATTGGGATAGCTACTCGATTTGCTCTTTTGTTTTTTTTTCTGTCTTCTCTGATTAAACTGTATCCAGGAGGCAAACATTCTTCATTCTCAGTATTATATTTTAGCCATGTTTCCATTAGGGCTACAATGTCAAGTATAACATTTCCAATCCAAGTATATATTAGAGGCATCTTTATGTGGTACAGTGAAATGATGTAATGCCTAACAGTAATTCATGGAGAAGAGTGAAATGAGATAGGTGGTGATGAATGGCCAGGGTTGAAATGTATGCCACCACATAGTTGGAGTATGGAAACATATAGAAAACTCTGAGCTAGAGATTTTATTTTAGATTTTGACTTTATTTAGAAGGCAATATTATGAGTTTTGCATGTTAAGAGTTTTAGTTTAAGGAAGTGGATGTATGTAATATTGTAAAGGTATGAGGAAATAGAAAAATCTAAATGGGTTTGGTTAATAATGATGAATTGGCTAGAACTGCTGAAGAGTGTAGCGGGGCTTTTTAAACTGTGGTAATCAGCATGGTTAAATGCTGGAGACGACTATGCCAGTAATAATAGACTAGAAGTGCCAGACTAGAGTCAAGCTCAACAGGGTCTTCTTTCCCTGCTGATTCTGCCAGGCCCATTCCATTGGCTGTGGTTTTGCTAGATAGTAGGTAAGTACAGTGGGAACCTCATTCATCCATTCATGCATGTCACTAATTAGATGATGAGGCATTTGACTACCTTAAGAGAATCATAGTTAGGAAGAACAAGTGGTAAATGAGCATCTATTTGTAGTAAATAAGTATGTGAATGAGCTTCTGATGAGGGAACATAGTAAGTGGAAAGATACTGATTTGGAAGTGAAGTATGTGAAGCAGGGGAGAGGAATTATGAAACACAAGTAAGAGGGAAGTATGAGATGGATTGATGATTGTGATTATTAAAGGTAAGAGGATAGTATGTGCTAGATAGTTTGATGTCTGCAAGTGAGTCATGGGTAGTAATGTGAACAAGTTCTGATAAGAGAATTTGAGGAGAAAGTGATAACATCAACAATGAAGTACTTTGCTGTGTATGTAATGTCAAAGTGAAGGATATAATAAAAGTGGTGTGGGCAGATGATATTACAGTTGAGGAGATATAACTTCTACTCCATCTTTCCTGTCATCCACAATCTCTCACCACGTTTCATGCTCTTTTGACTGCATCCATATATTCCATCTACAATTATTACTGACATAGTCTGTCTCCAGCCTTTAACCATGCAGCATTCCAATTCTTTCATTTCAGTCCTTCCCCCCAAACCCCAGTAGTTTTGTTTCTGAGGTATTCAGTACAAAACAGAGTGAAAGGCATGTGTCCCTGTATCTCCTGTCAAATTTTACCTTTACACTATCGTACTATCAAAAAACTTGACAGACAGCTGCTTTGGGCCATGAACACATCAATTATTATCCTAAAAATTGTGCTTTAGGAAAGCCAACAGCCTTTCCCTCTGGAGTGTTTCCTTTATCTTATCAGTCAATGCTGTTAGGCCAGTAGGCCTGATTTTTTTCTAGATTTTTTTCAAGTTCTTCCACATAAAAGGGCACTCTTCTTCCTGTCTACCAGTTCACAGATACTTCTGCATTGGCTGGAGATTTAACAGACTGGCCGGATTTCTGAGAACTCAAGGAGCCAGCCTGCCAACCCTTGAGCTTTACTTCCCTTCAACAACCTATTCCATCTCTACTTCCTCCATCTATATTATAGTATTTGGTCTCTGTTGTTTTGACTCTCTAAGTATCTTCCTGTGAGTTAAGATGTCAAGGAGTACAACCATCTTCTGTTCCATATCTATTTGTCCTTCCCCTTCCTGTTTTGAGCTGTCTCTTCTGTTACTTAGTATTAAGTTACTAGAACTCCCCTTTTCTTTCTTAAATGTATATGTAAAGAAAAAAGGCCACAGGATGACCTCTCTAAGTACAGCAAATTAAATGAGATACATAGGTGTGATGCATCCTGAACTCATCCAGGTGACACCAAGCACAGGTCATGCTTAAAAAGACAAATGAACTGAATAAAACAGCTTCACTATTTATGTCCAAAAATGATAAAAGCTGAGTCAGAACTAAATTCCTACCTCATACACTCCCTCTGTTTCACTCTTAAAAAGCAAATATAGATTGATTTGTTCTAAACAAAGTAGTTATTGAACTGAGAGGGCTTGGAAGTAACATAATAAATGAAGTGGTTGGTTTCTCCGGAGTGAGCTGAAGTTTAAAGATATTGTTGAGATACATAAACAACATGAAAGACATAATGGAAATAAAAATACAAAAGTCAATGTTATATCATTTTATAATATTTATAAAATCATTTAGTACTGAATTCAGACAGCTTTAGATGGACATGGGTTATTTCTGTAAAAATTCCTCTTGTCCATCAAAATACTGAATGATAACATGATTTCTCACTTATCAAGCAAAAATATATTGACAGATTCATCCATGTAAGAATATGATATTTGTTATACTTCATCAGTAACTTGCTCTGAAGCTTAAGGTTTTTGAATATAAAGACTTCATAAGGCATTTTCATCACCGAAGAGGAAAAACACAGAACAATATGTAAACACTGGAATAAAGACTAAAGATTATATTCCTGCAGAGGGGAGATGCCATGTAAATTGAAATTTCTGATTCCTGGTTTTTGAATCACTAAGGAACCGTTCAGATATGAATTGTTTTTTAGGTCTAACAACAAAATAAATCTGTAGCTATTATCATGAAATGGTCTACTCTGCTTGGCACTGCTAAGTGTTCCTGCAATTCTTCATACCTTACTATGAAAACAACATTCAGCCAAAGATACCTTAGCTAAGCTATAAATATTAATGCAACTATTAACTCTTAAATAAATGCATGCTGATGTTGGTGCCATTGGAAACTTATCTTTCAAAGTACCAAATGATTTAACCTTGCCTGATTCATGACTACTTTGTTTTATTCATGAGATTACATTGGCCTCAAAATGAACTTGTTGAAGCATGGGTGAAACCTGCATAAATTGAGCCTTGTTGTAGTTCAGTGTCATTACACAATGAATTTATTAATTAATTTGTTCGATCTTATTTATTAGTTGCTTATATACTGACAAACTAATGAGACAACCCAGACACACTATGTATCGTGTCACAAAATGAAATATGGGTGTCCAGATACGGGCAATAACAATAGGACATGAAATGCTGCTTTTGAAAAATAAACGGGAAAACTTTGATATGAAAGCATAAAAATCAGAATATAATCGAAACAATCAAATATAAGGAGTTAAAGAAGAAAGCAATTTTTCAAAACCATATATATTCAGAAGTTATAGCTGCCCTTTAGTAACTGGTAGCATTTTACATCATAATATAAATGAGTCATGTAGTTAAAGTGGGAAAATCACGTGTTTGGTATATTTATAATGTGCAAAAAAGAAGTGATTATATTCCAAGCTGCAGTGTGTACATTAAGAACTTTTTCCTGTGTACAAAATCTGGTAACCAAGATTTTCAATATTATTGATGAGTCTTGAATTTGCTCACCTTGTAAATGTGTGTCATGATCTAATGATGAGAAATATACACAATTCAGCTATTAAGCCTTTTGTCAAACAGAGCAACAGATTAAAAGAAGTTCTGGAAAATAATTGATGCTTTCCTACTGGAATCATGGTAGAACTGTGTATCTCCTTAAAAAATTACTACATTACTCAGATTATGAAAAGATGTTGCTGGCTGAGTAAATGTCTGAGACTGTGCTGATTTATCTATATACAACCATGAATGTTTTCATAAGTTTGCCTATGACTTTTCAGAACAAATACTGGTTATGTCATACGTATTAATGGAAGTCTGTACATTATTGTAGTGTTGTACTCTGGTGCTGCTTGTGGACAATTCAATCTGTTTAAGCAGAGGAACTCACAGTACAACATTCCTGTCTAAAGTATTTCCAGTGAGTAAATAATGAAACCTCTTCATACTAAAGAAAATTGTCAGACCGGAATTTCATCCAGCAAAGAGGTGGGTGCGTTATGTGAAAGAAGATCTGTGACAGTGAGGCATGAGTGTCACAGAAGGCAGGAGTGCGGCTCTGAATCAAGAAAGATGGCAACAGTTAACATGTACCCCAATCCCATGTATTAAACGGGAAAAGGGGGGCTGTTGCTGAAGTTCTGCAAAGGCTGAAGACAAATAATCAAAGACATGTTAACAAATATGTTGCAGCAAATGGACTTTCTGATACATAGATACAGTATATAGTCATTGTTGCCATAGCACAGATGGTTGATTAGCCACAGGTGTGATGAGAGCATTACTCAGATATTATCTCCCATCCATAAGCCAGTGTTTATTTAATACCACATTGACATGAACATTAAGCAGCAACATTTATGTCCATTTTAACTGTGTTGTGAGTGCCATAAGTAATAATAGTGTTCAAGGGTGGAACATACAAGGAACATAGAAGGAGCCAATGGGGACTTGTAGCTTTGTAAAATTATGTGCCTTGCACATCAGTAGCACACAGGGTGGTAGAGTACAGTGCAGCTTTCTTTGGGAGTGTATCCTATTGCCTAAGAATACACTAAGCAGCTGGGATAAAACATTGTTGTCAGTATACTGCAAAACCCTATGGACTGTATGCTTCACTTTATAATAGTGCAGCACACATCTTGGAAATATTGTATATTAGCAACTACATACTTTGCACTTCAGTTTATAACAGTGCACTTTGAGCTTATGATAAAAAGTCATATTATACACTGGGGTGTGTAGCAATGCAAATGTTAATACATATCTTAAGCACCTGTGGGAGTGGTTAGTGTCTAAATGTACATTTAGAAGAAATTTACAGCAGTATTTTGTGCCCTATAAGGGAATCCTGCACAATGGAGTGGGGTTATATAGCATGTTTGTTGGTTCAAAGATATGAACCATGCAGAATGCAAAGAGTCCATAGTATTCAATACAGACCAATGCGCCTAGGCTAATATGCAAGATTGGCCAGTGCAGCTCAGATGTGGCTAGATTACTATGCAGAATTGGGCTGTGCAGCTCAGATGTGCCTATGTTATTATGCAGGATTGGGCTGTGCAGCTCAGATGTTCCTAGCTTACTATGCAGGATTGGGCAGTGCAGCTTAGATGTGCCGAGGTTACTATGGAAGACTGGGCAGTGCAGCTCAGGAAGTCGACATTACTTAGTCCTGCATAACAGAACAACTTCATTTTGTTGTTTCTCAGCTAGGATAGTAGGCTGATCCAAGATTTCAGCAAAGTCTTTGGAAAAGCAAGATAAAAATTAAAAAAGCAGAATAAGAAAAAAAAATATAAGTGATATCTAAAAATAAAGCTATACCATGGCTTACAAATGTAGGCACTGGAAACAATAAAAAGAAAATACGCACTAGTAGTGAACTTTGAATTTCAAAATGCAAGCCATTGTGATTTATAGCATGGAAGCAATAGACAATGCATTGCATTATTACTACAATCACTAAGCAGTGCAGTGTACCAAACTGCAAAATTAATACCTGAAAGGTGGTAATATAATAACTCAAATGTGATAGTAACAGGAGAAAAACAAAACAATAGGCGAGAGAAACAAGAATGAATAAGAGCGAGAGGTGAATATTAGATGTGAAAAATAAGAAAGAAGTAAGAGAAGGAGAGGCTCAAAGCACTCCTACAGCCGATGTCTATATACCATGAAAGCAGAATGTCTAGCACTGCAAATTATGCAAAACGTGAATTAATAACAGTAACAATCACTATATAATAATACTAGGAAGTATTTAATCCATTTAACATGAATATACTAACACAATGAAATACAAGTTAAGGAATAAGAAATGAAAGGGGGACGCAACAGAAGAGGAAAACAAAGAGCCACAGCAAGCAGAAAGATTGGGGGGGGGGGTAAAGCACTGAAAGATGGCTGGCTGAAGTGTAAAGGACCAGAGGGGAGGAAGTTATGTTCACATCTGTTACTATTAGTTAAGCAGGATAGCAGGTAAGCCAGCTGATAGATCCTTAGCTATCATGAATACTCAAGTAACCAAAAGACACCTTCACCTACAGGTTTTCTTGTCCTTGAGTAAGGAAAACACCTTGGTCCTTAATTCCTCACTTCTTTTTTCCTGGATGTTTTGACTGTACCTCATAAGTATGTCTACCCATGCATATTAGTGCATATATTTGGATGTTGTGACTGACCAAAAGTGTCAAATCTATGCATCTCTGGAGTCCATATCTTTCAATTGTCCAGATTTTCACACAATATCCATATTGTTGCCTCGTGTTTGGTCTGTTCCTCATAAAATGTGTGGTTTTCTCACCTGATTATGTTCTTGCACTTCCACTGGCTAAGCTATCTCCACTCTGCTCACTCTGTTATATTCTACTTTTATTTTTTCCTTGCTTTTATGCTTTGAATTAGTATCTTATTAATTACATCACTGGTCAATCCTACACAAAAAAAATCTTATTTTATTTATTTTTTTTTACAATGTAATCTGAACTTGATTATTTCATATTTTTGATATTTCATATTGTTCCATGTTTGTACCATGTTTATTTTTTTCATCAATGTTTTACTCAATTACTTGTAATTTTACTCAGTTGTACAAAGTGTATATTGTTTTTGTTTTTCTTTTTATCTTAATTTTTGAAATCATTATTTGGGAGCTTTTCTCCCCGGGTCTCCACTGAAAATGGGCTTCTTGCCCAGTCAGGCATTACCCGGTTAACACATGTAAAATAAATAAATAAATAAACATCATTGAGGACTGAGCTTACAAACAATGACAGACATTTGAGTTTTATACTCCATATTTTTTAGAACATACAAGCTAATACAAAGCTTGTTATTCTATTGACTTTTTAAGTGTGTAAGAGCAATATATACATATAAAATCTGTTTCCAGTTTAGGATCACCCCCCCCCCCCCCGCACACCAATTATGTTTGGCTTTGTCCAGATTTCTTATACTAAGAAGCAAAGAGGTATGATCAAGGTTTGTGTGTGTATGTGTGTGTGTGTCCATTTGTAATGCAGATGTGACTTATCTCTATAATATTAACATCACTGATTTGATGACTAGTTGTGTTTCCATAGAAAAGCAGAACAGGTAGTGCAGTGGATTAAGCCTGTGAAATGTTAACTAATGGTGTTCTGTATTTGAGAGTACAGACTTCAATTCCTTCCCTCTCTGTTTGTCTATTGTTTTAAGCTGAACAATTCTCTTGACCAGACAGTGTTCCCAGGCCAGCCCTGAAAAGGGGACACTTGTGTCCAGTGGACATAGCCTATTAATAAATGCATAAAATAAAAAAAAAAGTACAAAGCACTGTCTTTCCTTCAGGTGCATCTCTGTAAGAATAATTTTAATGTACTTTTACTGGACAGCTCAAATAGCTGTCTCACAGTACTGTTAATGCTAATATTCAGATAGTATAACTCATTTGGTAAGCATGGAGTAACACCTGCCATCTTGGTACTGCAAATCTCTTCTGCATCTGTACTGTTAAGCTGTTTTTGGATCTTTAGCTGGATTTTCCAAGCCCTTCTTTTATGCAGTGTTCCTATGCACACTGAGTCATAAAAAAATATTAATAAATGCATCTATGGATTTGACTGGGTTCAGACATACCACTAATTTATTTCTAACTGCAATAGTTCAACAAGACTTGTTGTTAGTACTTTAAGTAATAATAAATGTCATTGTGTAATGTGTCCATCATTATTTTCAATCAGGGAAAATCCATGTGATCTATAAAAAAAAAGTGGATAAATTCTACACGTCCCACATCCTGTCATTGATTATTGCTGTTACCGCTTTGTAGAACATTTTTAAATCATTGTATCATTTATAGTTTTGACTGTCTTAACTGCTCTACAAGTCCATTATTAAAAATAGTCCCTTCATATATTTTTGTGCCCCTCACCACTACAGATACACAAAATGTGCATGTTGTGAAACAAAAATAAACTTTGAGGCTATAAATCATGATTATTGATTTCTACTTGGTTTGCTAAATAACACGATTACCATCAGCTAAAAAAAGTATAAATGATGTATATAACTGTATGCATATTATATATATATATCTATATACTTTATATCTATATATATATATATATATATATATATATATATATATATATATATATATATATATATAGGTTCATAGGTTGATACTAGGCTATCTGCCCTAGGGCATTTATAAGCCAAGCCAGAGTGTGTTTGGCTTTCGCCATCCTTTTAGATTAGTTGACTGTGCCTCTGTATAGTAGGTCACAGAAGATAGCCCTTTTAAGGTTAGTTTACTGTGCCTCTGTCTAGTAGGGACAGAGAAGAGATCCCAGGGGTAAAACTACAACCTCCCATCCACTCGTCAAGATTTCTCTTGAAGAGTGTCATTGAGGGGCTCTGCCTAACATGGATTGGGATTTTGTTCCAGAGTGAGGGGAGCCTCTGGGATATGAATCTGTCCCTCCAGCATGTCCTATTTATTTCTGTGCTGAGGATTAAGTCCCTGGAGCATGTAGCTCTAAGGGATTTGGATTTCCTGAGGTGGAGCATGTCCATTAATTCTGGGTTGGACATGGCTTTATACATCAGGTACAGATCGCTTCTTAGTAGGCGGTAAGCAACCGAGTAGAGCTTGAGTTTCTTTAGCATAACTGCATAGGGCATCTGTTTGAGTCCCTTGATCCTCCTGGTGAGGTACTTTTGGGGTCTTTCCAGTTTCTGCAGGTGTCGGGTAAGGTACATCCCAAATGGGGCATTGTATTCAATTATGGGCCTGATGAGTGATGAGTAGAGGGGCACAATGACCTCTCTTTATCTAGATGTGAACCCTTTTGTGATAAGGTGGGCTATATAGAAGGTCTTTCTAACCATTTTGGCAACGTGATTGTCAAAGGAGAGATTGCCATCTACTTGGGTCCCCAAATCCCTAATTACTCCTTCCGTACTTAATGGATTACCACCTATGTGGTAATTTGTGGGCACTTTGTTTTTCCCAAAGGGGATGGCTATGCACGTTTTGGCATTTGGCTTTAGGCCATGGCTCTGGCACCAGTTATCTGTTTCTGTGAGACCCTTTTGGAGGATGCTTGTGTCAGTCGGCAAGTTGATTATGGCACCCAGTTTGAAGTCATCTGCGAACTTGGTCAGCCATAGTCCTCCCGTGTTAGCCTGTACCTCAGAGAAATATATACCGAACAAGAGAGATCCCAGGACTGAGCCTTGTGGGACGCCACTTGTAACTGGTTTAGAGTCTGACATGGCACTTTCAATTCTGACCATGTGGGTTTTATCCCTGAGCCAGTTTGCAACCCATCTTGTGACATAGGGGTTGATATTTAAGCTGGTGAGTTTATTTATGATGCCCGAGTGGGGCATTGTGTCGAAAGCTTTTGCGAGGTCCAGGTAGGCTGGGTAGACTACCTTTCCTTCATCTATGGCCTTGGTGACTGTTTCAAAGAAGTCAACCAGGCTCAAGAGGCAAGATCTGCCCTTAACAAAGCCAAACTGGGTAGGATCCAGTGTTTGGAGGTTCCCAATGTCTTTGTTTATGAGTTCCATGATGATATGCTCCATAGTTTTGCAGACCAGGCTAGTCAGGTGATAGTTTCCGGGGTCCGTTGTGGCACCACCTTTGTGGAGTGGGACCACTGTTGCTCTACGCCATTCCTTGGGTACATATCCTGTAGTAAGGCTGAGATTGAACAGTGACTTTATGTGAGGGTTCAGTTCTTCTTGGAGCTCATGTAAGACGCAGCCCAGGACACCGTCCGGTCCCATTGATGCTGTGTTTTTTGCTTTGGAAAGGGCAGCTCTCACCTGTGCATTTGTGATGTCAGGGAGACTACACTCTGTTGGGATAGACATTTGCTCTTTTGGGGGTAAGGGGGAGAGAAGTTTGCACTGAACCTGTCTGCCTGGATGTGGGCAATGTCTGTGAGTTCAGTGTATTTTTTGTCATTTTGCACTAACTCAGAGCATATCTGGGAGTTGCTACCCAGGTTCCTGACATAACTAAAGAAGGCCTTGTGATTATCTTTAGCATCTTGAGCAATTTTTCTTTCGAAGCTGGCCTTAGATGATTTTATGAGGGATCGTAGTTTCTTGCTAGTACTGATCAGAGATGCCTTCCCTTTTTGGGATTTTGCTCTATCATGTAGTGGCTTCCTCCTTCTGTTGTATAGCTTATTTATGGCTGTGGTCCACCAGACAGGTCTCCTGCCTTTAGAGGAGTGAGTCATGGTTTTATTTGGGATAGCACGATCCATGCATTCCTGTAGGTGTCCATAGAATGCGTTTGTAAAGGATTCTGTGGTTTGGGCCGTATCTTCCACTGGCCCGGGGGCTTTGAAGGATTCCACCTTGGTTTTGAGAAGTGTGAAGTTTGCTTTTGAGAAGTTCTTCACTGTGGTTTCCTTGGCTGGGAGTGCGGATGGGATATGGATGTCCAGTGAGATTAATTTATGGTCAGATCTTACCAATGAGGGGTATATCTCTGCTATGGAACACAGAGTCCCCATGTTGGTGATGATCAGGTCCAATATGTTTTCCCCTCTTGTGGGAGTGGTGACCAGTTGTTCCATAGCATTTGAGTTTATAAATTATAGGAACCGTTGGGCGAGGGTGTTGGGGCTTGAGTAGTGCTCTCAGTCTATGTTTGGGTAGTTAAAGTCACCCAATATAATGGTGTTTGGAGAGACCTTCATATTCTCCAGTGTTCTCAGGAAAGCTGTGTGGGGTTCCTGAGTTTGGTAGGGTGGTCTGTAGCAGGCTACAAACTGAAAGGCAGTTTTGCCCACTGTTAGTTGCACATGGATGGTCTCCGATGCTTCGTGCAGTGTCACTAACCTGAAGATGTGGGTATCTTTGATGAATATGGATACTCCCCCTCCTTTTGTGGTTCGGTCCGAGTTTTGGGGCCAAAAAGTATGGTATGAGGTATAACCTGGTAGTGCCGGGGTGCTTTCAGGACCCTTGAACCAGGTTTCTGTTACTGCACAGATATCGATATTCTCCATACTGAGGAGAGCCTCGAGTGCATGCATCTTGAGGTTTAGACTTCTGGCATTGAGCAGCATTACCCTTAGTTTCTTTTTCCTTGTGTTGTCTATGGAGGTGGGTTTATCTTTTGAGCCTTACCTAAAAAAGTCACTATGGGGGTGGCAAGAGCCTTAGCCAGTATTCAAAAGCCCAGGGGTGACAGGTGCAAGCCGTCCCTAGCAAAGCAACATGGCTTGTTGAGCATGTCATCCCAGGCTGACATACACTGGATCCCCTTTGAATGACACCAATACTTTATCCAATTGTTAAAATTGATCATTTTGTCTTTATACTGTGGCATCATTCTTCGTGAGGGTAAGATGTTACTCAAGGTCAGGGTCATACCGGCCTGGGCTATATGAACAGAGAGCTCCTCTATGTCTCTTTTCATGTAGTCCAGGGAGGTACATCTCAGGTCATTCACACTAGCATGGACAATGACGGAGTCATATTTGTACTTGCTTTGGAGTGACCTGAGTGCTTGTGTTATGTGGCATATCCTGGCACCTGACAGGCAGCTTACAGTCACCTTCTCTTTGTTCAGCCTGGTGAGTGGGACATCAGTGTGTCTGACAATAGAGTCACCTATTACAAGTGTATTAGGTGTGTTGTTTAGCCTTAAGGGCTGTGACTGTGTGGCACACTGACTTTATGAACTATGTAACTATGTGATACGTGGGTATTGTTGTGGGGTAGCGGTTGCTTGGATGTCTGCTTTGGAGGTCTCTGCTGCTTGGGCAAATTTTTATTTAGAGCCTCCGAGTATGTTTTTGTGTGTTTATGTGTTTGGTTTGCTGTTGCGATAGGTCTATGTGAGACTGGATTTGTGGTGTGTGTGGTTACCTTCTCCTCCTGACTGACTGCGTCAGTACTGGGTTGAGAGATCTCAGCCTCCAGTTTGGCTATATAGTTGCATCTCTCACATATATTTGAGCTTGTTGGGTGGAGGAGAGGGTGGTCTGTGTACATAAGGCAGTAGTAACATTGCCTCAAGATTCCCAGATTCACCAGCTGGACTGGAGAGTAAACCCAAAATTGACTTTTGGACATGCCAGAATAGTATAAGGAACTACTTTTTGACTGATCAAAAAGGACCAATAGGGAGCCAAGTACTTAAAGGGAGTATAAGAGGGTGTAGTGCTTTAGTTTATTAGTGCTTACTTATAAGATTACTTATAAGAGCAAGTGCAGGGCTTTAGAATGAAAATAGAGTGCTTACTTTGAGACTTAGAACAGTTCTAAGGGAAAAAGTGAAGAGCACACTTTGTGGAGCCGGGAATAGTTTAAACCCATTTAAGCGGCCCTGCCTGATGCTGCATTATGTGCAAAATTGCTCAAAACCGTGCAAATGCAGGATTTAAAGCAGGGAAACTGAAAGAGATAGGAATTTACCCAAAATGGCCAATAAGCTACTAGTTTCAGGGCTGAAACCACTCCTCCAGGGACAGATAGGCTGCTCAAAGCTCCCCACTCTCACTGATGAACAGAGAAGCTTTCTCCTATCCAAGTAAGGATATGGGCAACACAGGAAACTATACCACAGTCCGGAATTCAGCAAAACCTGAAATCTAGACTAATCTAGTTCAGCAAAGGCGGGAAAAGAGAATATTTTTTTTTGTTTGTTTTTTTTTTTTGTTTTTTTTCAGTAAACAGCAGAAAAACACACAGAAAACACCGTAAATGCTATAAACATACTAGCGTACTTTAGTGTGTAGCCTACAACAGTTATACAGTACAAAAATGGCTTAAATTGATATAAAACAAGTGCAAAAACTGTAAAAAGCAGAAGGCAAATGCAATTTAAACTTTTTAAAGCACACATATATATATACACCCATATAGTTTACTATCATAATGTTGAAGTGAACTCGGTTGAATGATCGTATCATCGACCCACATCCGCGAAACATCACAAAGCCAAATTCTGATATTGTTGAATTACATCCCGAATTCGACCTAGGAACAAGCATTAACATGGGTAGATAGGGGTTATATTTGTACTTCAACAATATCGGAGTTTGATATTGTCACCGTTCGACCTTCAGACTTTGTCAAAGTAGATTTGACCATATCTACTTCAACATTTTGATAGTAAACTTATATCTATCTATCTATCTATATATATATATATATATATATATATATATATATATATATATATATACACACACACACACACACATCTATCTATATATATATATATATGTATATAAAAAACTAAAAACTAGACAGATATAGATCTACACACATACACACACACACACACACACACACACACACACACACACATATATATATATATATATATATATATATATATATATATATATATATAAATGGGAGCGATACAGAATCCTGAAAGACCAAAATCCTGAAGACCAAAATCTCGAAACTTCAAAATACTGAAAACCCAAAATACCAACACTTACTATATTCCAGCACAAGTACATACAGAAACCTATTACCCCCCCACACCCCTTGCTACTTAAATATATCAACTCCAAGATTGCACTGAAATACACTAAGTGCAATCTCGGAATTGATATATTTAAGTAGCAGGAAGTGTGGGGGGGCACATCCCCCACATGGGTGATGCAGGGGATCTTGCCCCCTGCTTATACTTGGAGAAGAGTAATATGGTTTGTGTTTTATTTGTTTCTGGATTGCCTTCTAAGTATGTATGGATTTTTGTGTGTTTGTTTATGTGTATCAGTGTAATGTGGAGTTTTAAGCTTCTGTACTTAGGACTGTAAAACTAGTATTTAATAATGTTTAGGGATCACTGCACATTCTTGTTCACCAAACAGGTATTTTTTGGAAATGTTATAAGAAACTGCATCATGATCACACATGGTCAATGGCTATAACACGGTATCATCTATAAAGGTAGAACTTAAAGGGGCCTAATAATTACAAGATTCTTTCTCTGACTTCCACTCAATGTAAGGCTATGCAAACAGATAGGTAAAAAGGTAAAAAAACTGAAAGTGGGATCTTTAGAAGAGAAGGGGAAATGACCTAGAATTTGTGGGAACAAAAAATGCTGAACGGTGCTAAGGAGGAGGAAATAAATTTAAGAATCTGCAGTGCATGAAAAATAATAAAGGAAATGTTAATATGGTTTGTTTTGGTGTTCCGGTTTCCTCTCACATACCAAAGACATGCTGTAGGTGGATTGGACACTCTAAAATTGGCCCTAGGTGTGCATGTGTGTGAGTGTGTCTGTGTGCCTTCTGTGGAAGGTTGGGTGCTGGGCTGGCAACTTGACACTGTAAAACTCCACTGCCAATCATGAGCGGACAGCTGATCTGCTGGGGCGACCCCTAACCGGGAAAAGCTGAAAGAAGAAGAAGAAGCATGTTTTGTTTTCTTTCCTATTACTGTGTATGTGCCTTTGTCACTTTTTAAAAAATGTATTGTTTATGAAACATGTTTAAAAATATGAATCTGATGCAGTTACTGAATGAAAATTTTCTAAGCAACATAGCTTTCAGCAGTAGAAGGCTTGTCACCCCCACTTTTCTCATATCTGTAAAAGGTTCAATACTGAAGAAGGCAATGGAACATCTTATGTGTGTAATATAGATGGACATCAGCCTGGAATCTGAAACAGATTTCAAACTATGATGGGAAAGCAAGATCAGATCGTAGCTTATCTGGTAATCACAGAAGCTTTACAATGTGATATTTTGCAACCTGCTTCCTGTAACAAAGATACCGGGTTTGAATTTTTTCTTTACCTCCTTTACAACTCCCTGAGATTCTAAAACTTTTATCATACTAGCAGTTAAATAATTTTTTTTTTTTGCTTACCTAGTTAAAAATGTCCAAAAAAATAGTTTGATGAAATCAGCAGTGGCACTGTATATGGATGAGTAAATGAATGAATGTCTGGACTCCAGAAAGACCTGGTAACTGTGCAGTTACTTAATAAGCAGGAAAACGTAAATCTCAGAATAATTATCAGCTGTACCACTAATCTGTGTTAAACTTCATGTTTTTAATCAAGAAATACAGCTTAAAATTGCAATGACAAGAGAGAAAAAAACTTTTTTTGCATCAGGGCAAGCCTCCTTGCAACTCCCATATGGGTGACTTTGCCCCACATTCCCATACTTATATATACCAAATCCATGGTTACAAAACAGTGGGGCAAAGTGAAACACTTCACTGCAGTGAAGTGCTAGCTTACAAAGTTAAAGTGCATGCAGTTTTTACCCACCTCAATCAAAAACAGCATGGCAAAAAGCTGCTTGCTGGTAAGTGTTGTCACTCCATAGTCAGCTGTATTAAACTTTGCAAGGCAAAATGGGAGTGGCAATTCCCAAGATGCATAGCAAGAGTACTGGATTCAGCGGGTACTGAATCCTTTTAACTGCTCATAAATGCCCTTTCTTTGGACAGAATGTTGTTGGCAACTGTATACAGTTTAGGGAACTATACCGTGAAATGCAAATGTAAGGAAGAATTTGTGCAGTACACAGCACTAAAGCCATGAAGGATATAAAGGAACTGGAGTATGAAAAGAAATGCTGAAAGCTAGACATACATAGCTTAAAAAATGTGATGATGTTACAAAATCATATGTTGTTTAGAGTGATCTGGATACCTGGAAGGGAAATTAAATGATGGTATTACTACACAGCAGCCATGAGGAGAACATCTCTAGACAAACTGTGTTTTGTATATTCTGAGGCAAACCTTGGCTTCAGAATGATTTGAAGCTGCTTGTGAAAATGTAAGGAAGGACAGGACAACTAAAGAGGATCATTGGCTATGCATGTAATAGATGCAACATGTAGCACTTGGAGAAAATATATAAGCCACAAATCATTCTCTGTTAACATCTTTCAGTGTTCATACAATGTACAAATAAATAATCTCTTTGAACTAAAACAGCAAAGATACCCTAAGGAGAAAAAAGGCAATTCAGAGTGTGACAAAGGGAGACACTGCCAGCCCAGCTATCTGGAATTTTGTAAATAATTATATGCCATTTGTGAATATCAACATAATTCATATTAGATGCTTGTGTTACAAATGTATTAGAACTATGTGTCATGTATATATCAAACTATGTTTGTACAGACGTGTGTTCAAAAAATATTTTCTAAAGAGCTTGTGCTTAAAATGTAACCACGGCATGCCCTACTAGAATTGAACAGAAATGTACATGCACTATTGTAACTGTTTAAAAGCACATATTTTAATAGTGGAAAGTGGAATACAGAAGGATAACTTCAGTACAGCAAAACTTCAGAAAAACAACTGAAATTAAATTACTATATGGCTAGACAATAAAAAGATGTTCTCTTTCAGTTTCAATGCAGCAACAGACACAATGTCTTTACTAGGAAGCATTTTATATCGTATTTAAGGTGAAATAATTACTAGTTTGAAACGTGAAGGGATGAAATTGTTTTATGACTTCCACCACCTGCCTCAGATCTGAAGAAAAGCCCTTGTCTATGTATTTTCACAGGTAGATGCAAAATACTGTTAGCTTCCAGCAGTGGCGGTTTTACCTCAGATGGATTCAGATGACAAGAAATTATGTTATTCTGCAAGCCATCCCAGCAGTTATATTGAAGATATTAATCTGAGAGGTCTCTGAGACAGACACAGCTTTCTGTATTCTGTCTTGGACCTGGCAACAACAGGAATCATTCACCAGACATCTGCCTTGCTCTGTAAGTTTCTAGAGAATAGCAACTCTCTTAGATATGGTCAGGAATATAGCAAAACTTAGTTTAGATATCTGTCTTCATTTGTTTGAGACTGTTCTGCAATGTTGTTTTAAATATTTCCTGTAATTTTGAACTCTGATGTCACTGTAAATATATATTTAATATTTTCTTGTTCTTTTATTATTTATTATTAAATGCATTTAAACATTTCATTGTGGCTGATCTGTCTAGAGATATTCGAGTTTTGAGAGTATTTGCATATTTATTTGGTGACGCTGTGGTCCACTCCTAATAGCCTTGCTATTGGTCAAACTACCATTTGTATTAATAGTAACATTACACAGTAAGATTGGAGATCCTTTGTCATGGACCTTAAAGTAGCTGATAAGGAGCTAGCTGGTGGCAGTCATAACTACCTTATAGTCTGGGTAAAGGGATGCAGCTAGTAAACCCATGGCAATAGTGCGCATTACTATAATTGTCTGTTTACAGTTAAAAGCATTCTTTTGAGTCTGCTTTTGCTCCTTGATCTGTTTAAAACTTTCATTTAGTGGCTACAGCTAGGAACTGTAATTTTTCCTACTCACCCTCCCTAGTGTTGTGGTGTTCTTATACTTGGTGGCTTTGCAGTTGCCCGCCCATACTGTATATTTGATATGTAACACTCCTCCAGTCTAGTGCCATTAGTTCATTCAATCTAAGAGAGAACATCTGTGAAGTCCAACCCACTCAGATTCTTAATGTTGAATTAACTTCTGTTCCAGTTTCTCCATTTCCACTTTTACTGAAAAAAAAAAAATCTAAGCTTGCTTCCCCCCTTTCCTGTGGCAAGTCTTGTCCAGATACGGATTTGCTGTGTCCAGGACTGTTTGTGAGCTCCTGAACCCCCCCCCCCCCACACACTTAACTAGGGTTAATCTATTCCTGGTACCATAAAGTCTATTCTTCAAATTATTTTCCCTTGCAACTAGACAGATTTTAAGTTTTAGCACTCAAATCTGTTTCTTTGAGCTCAGCACTTGTTCAGAACTCATTGTAAGTACTAAATAAGTTACAAATTACTACAGCACTCAACTTTCCTCACTTGTCTAGAGGAAAACAGTTTTTAGTACTTAATAAATAAGTACCTATTCAGGCATGTCTATAAGTCAGCTCCCGGTGTTTTCTCCTGTCTACCTGATGAATCTGGGCATCTTGGGACAATGCAGCAGTTGCCTCATGTACACAGACAAGCCTTTCCTCCTACCACCCAGCACTACGACCTGTGAGAGATGCACTTATATAGCCAAACTGGAAGCAAAGCTCTCTTCACTGAAGACTGCACTAGACAGTCAAGAGGAGAAGGTAAACACTTGCACTGCACCACACTCATCACATAGTCCTTCAAAACCTACACCACCAAAACACACACACAGAAGCACAAAACACACACCTACATTTGCGGAGGCTCTCAGTAATAACCTGCCCAAACAACAGAGACCTCCAAAGCAGAAATGCAAGCTACCTCCACCCCCAACACAACCCAAATGACACATAGCCCATATACTCAGTGTGCCCCTCAACTACAGCCCATAAGGCATAACGTACCCAACACTCTAGTCATAGGTGACTCTATAGCCAGGCACACTGACGTTCCACTCACCAGGCAAAAGTTACTGTCAGCTGCCTGTCAGGTGCCAGGATCTGCCACATAACACATGCACTCAGAACACTCCACAACAAGCACAAATATGACTCTGTCATTGTCCATTTGGTGTGAATGACCTGAGATGTACCTCCCTGGACTACATGAAAAGAGACATGGAGGAGCTCTCCGATCTTGTAGCCCAGGCAGGTATGACCCTAGCCTTGAGTAGCATCCTGCCATCACCCAGAATGATACCACAGTACAAGGACACAATGATTGACTTTAACAATTGGCTAAGCTTCTGGTGTCATTCTAAGGGAATCCAGTATCTGTCTGCCTGGGATGACATGATCGACAGACCACACTGCTTTGCCAGAGATGGCCTGCACCTGTTGCCCTTGGGATTCCGGATACTGGAAAAGGCTCTAGCCATGCCTATAGTGCCTTTTTTAGGAAAGGTTCAAATGACAAATTCACCACTGTAATAGGTACAAGCAGCAAAATCTGAGGGTAATGCTATTCAATGCTAGAAGTCTAAAACTCAAAATGCACTCACTCGAGGCACTCCTTAAAATGGAAAACATTGACATCTGTGCAGTGACAGAGATCTGGTTCAAAGCTCCAGAGAGCACCCCTGCATTACCAGGCTATAATTCCTACCACACCTTTCGGCCACTAAACCCGGACTGAAACACTAAAGGTGGAAGCGTGTCCATATTCATTAAGGATATCCACACCTCCAAGCTAGTTGCTTAGCATAATGCATCCGAGATTATGCAAGTTCAGCTAACTCTGGGCAAAACCTCAATCCATATTGTAGCTTGCTACAGACCCCCCACCATGCCCCAGGATTCCCACTCTTTCTTTTCTTTTTTCATTAAAAAATTTCCTAACATTAAAATTCATATTGTTATACAAAATATTTAAAACATTAAATTATCAGATGTTAACCTAATACATACAAGATCAAAAAAATGTTTTAATGAATGATTTTATGCTGGATTGTATAACAATTGTTTATATTTATTAATTATTTAGATTTATACTATTATCTAGATATTTATATATGTATTTTTACTTTTATTTATTGGTATTACATATACATAGTTTTTGACAAGAAGGTTTTATTACATTTACAAATTAACAAGTTTGCACAAGTCCTGGCTGTTTATGTTCATTTTTGCTGATTGTTCCTTTAAGAATTTTTAGCTGCGTAGGTAATAATTTGTTTAATTGTTTAATTGTTCAATTATCTAATTTACATAAGGATTTAAAAAGAGGTTCAACACAAGGATTGTCAGTACTCTGACGATGCCCTGATGTGTGTGTGTGAAAGCAATTAGTACAATTTTGGTTAAATAAATAAATAAATCGGTGGTCTGCAGTTGTTCCTGGTTCGCCTTTTTTGTTTCTGGTTTCTAGTTTCTGGCCTAACATTGCCCTTTACTTAAGGTACCTGGACGACATTCTTATTTTTTGAAAGGGCAACAGAGAAATGCTTATTGAGTTTGAAAATTTTCTAAAAACAACATCTAGTTTTTTGAATTTCACTTTTAAGATATTTGACAACAATTGTGAGTATTTAGATATTTTATTCTATAAAAACATGGGCAAGTTAGAATCAAGTATTTTTAGGAAAAAAACTCATTCCAATTCTTTTTTATATTTTGATAGTTGCCATCCCTATTACCAGAAAAAGAATTTAGTAAAGGGATGGATGGTCAGATTTTCTAGAATTATTAGTGAAGACATTAATTTTTACAATGAGATTAAAAAATGATCAGATATGTTTCTGGATCGAGGTTATCCATTAGAATTAATTGTTAAAGTTAGTGAAGAGATTTATATTAAAAGACATCAAATATACAAACCTATATTAAAGTACGGTTTTGACAACAGTATATCTAGGACTAATAACACTACTAGAAATGACACCTTTATTATACCATTTAATTATATATCACCCAGGATAGTTAATATAGTACATGAGACCTGGATAAGTATTCTCCAGAATAACGGTGACCTTAATGGCCCAAGGTCACTTATAGTAGGGGGATGAATCTTAAAGAACATTTTGAGTCAGTTAATAATAAGAATATGTTCAACACATCTTCGATGAGCAAATGTGGGGCATGCCATACTTGTAAATTTATTAATGATGGACCATATGTTGTGGTACAAAATTTTGGCAAAACAATTAGATGCCCAGGTCATTGTAATTGCAACACAAAAATGGTGGTGTACCTAGCTATATGTTCATCATGCCCAGCCTTTTATGTTGGCAAAACGATAAGGAAACTTCAAGAAAGGATAGTGGAACATGTTAGAGACATTAAAAAACAGAAAAATACTAGTTCTCTTTATATGCATAGTCTAAGATGCCAGAATTTTAAGAGATTTTTATTCTTTGCTATTGACAGAATTGTATACTACAATAATAACAAAGGTGGTGATGACAACACCTTACTTGAGGCTAAAGAATGTTTATGGCAATTACGGCTAAATGCAAGTTCTAGCCCTGGTATTAATGAACATATTTCTATATCAAGTATACTAAAGTACAAGTCTCAATTTATTTGATCTTGTATGTATTAGGTTAACATCTGATAATTTAATGTTTTAAATATTTTGTATAACAATATGAATTTTAAAGTTAGGAATTTTTTTAATGAATGATTTTATGCTGGATTATATAACAATTGTTTATATTTAATAATTATTTAGATTTATACTATTATCTAGATATTTATATATGTATTTTTACTTTTATTTATTGGTATTACATATACATAGTTTTTGACAAGAAGGTTTTATTACATTTACAAATTAACAAGTTTGCACAAGTCCTGGCTGTTTATGTTCATTTTTGCTGATTGTACCTTTAAGAATTTTTAGCTGTGTAGGTAATAATTTGTTTAATTGTTTAATTGTTCAATTATCTAATTTACATAAGGATTTAAAAAGAGGTTCAACACAAGGATTGTCAGTACTCTGAAGATGCCCTGATGTGTGTGGGTGAAAGCGCTTAGTACAATTCTGGTTAAATAAATAAATAAATCGGTGGTCTGCAGTTGTTCCTGGTTCGCCTTTTTTGTTTTACTAGAATTACCAACCTATAGCTGACCTTCCATTTATTGAAAATGTAATTGAAAAGGTGGTCTACTCACAGCTGTAATGTTTCCTAGTGTAAACAGAGTATCAGGAGAATAGTAAAAAAGGTTGATTCAAAATAAAACTTCAATGAACTTTAGTTTAAAACCTATCTTGCTATAACTTCACAGTGCATGGGCTATTACAGGTGCAGACAAACTTAGTAAAACATCTACTAATTAGTAGAGGAAGAAATCCAAAAAGAACCTTATCATGTCCCAATGACTTGATGTTAAGTATTCATAGTAGGTCATTGTCTTTAAACTTTGTGGAGCAGACAGTTTGTAATGTATGTTATAGCTTTATCATAATCTCTGGTAAGTCTCTATTCTTATCAATTCTAGTAGAAAACAGTTCATTAAGGTTACTGAGTAACATATGATGCTTACTGGCACTTAGTGAGAGACTGTTTACTGCCATTATTTTTTCTTTAAAACACATCAAGGTTTATAAATGCTTATTCTGAATAATGCTAAAAAATAACGTATCAGTATTGTGGAATATCAGCCAATATGAAGCCTGCTCTTACATGGCTGGTAACTAGGTCTGGATAAGATCTTTTGAATGTGACCCTTTGTCAGAGGATGGATGGAGCCTGCTTTTATGGGGCTATAGGCAGTACCAGCTTTTGCATAAGTGTATTTAGCTATTTTTAGTGGAATTTGAATATTTTTTTCCAGACCCTTTTGAGAGACTCACTTTTATAGTGCTTTAGAGTGTTTATAGATGGCAGAATTTTCTTTTAATGTATTCATAGTTAAGGAACTGAACAAAAAATACAGCTAAAGCAATATAAATGTGTACCTCTGTTTCTCTCTATTCAGCCATTTTTTCAGATCCTTGTTAAACCTAATAAGTATTAAATATTACATTTCTGGTGAAAATTGACGCATCATGAATTTCATTTGATGGCAAAAGCAGCATTTGAATGGACAGACAAGCACATGTGGTACAATGAAACTGTACAAATTACTAGGATGAAACAGGAGCAAAATCTTGGTTGATAATTTATTACAAGAGAATCTAGTGAGCAAATTCAAAAGAGAAATCAATTTCTGAGTGGCACGTTACCATGAAGATCCAGGCACACAGTCCTAATTCCAATCCCAGGTGGCTGAACAGGCTGGTGAAAAAGATTAAAAAGTACTTGGTGGTAAACACTGTAGTGTGTCAGGTGTCACTAGTTTTCTGTTACGTGTCCTTCTCAATAGCAGCTATACCTCCTCTGATGATGTGTGGCTAAAATAGACTAGAAACATTTTGTGCACATAAGATAAGCATCTAGTGGGAGTTGTAGCTTGAGGTAGAACAAAGTGGTCCTTGTTGACTGGCAGAAATTAGTTGGAGCTAGTTGTAAACAAAAGTGGGTGTTGTTATAGAAGTTGGTCATAGTTTCCATAACATCAGTATCCAGACATTTCAGTTAGCAGTCTGTAGTTGTTTTCTTAATTCCAGCACACTTTTGATGGAACAGCCAGCTGACCTTGAGCCCAAGATTATTGGCAATAATTGATTGCATGCTTCCAAGTGAATTTTCCACTCAAGCTCCTTTTTCTCAAGTAGGCATTCTTGTTCCATCTAATGGAGTTAGTTGTATGCAGCTGAGGATATGGAACCTGAAAGAGCTGTGGACAGCTCCCTCCATGCTTTTCTTGGTAAGTGCATTTCTGTTAAATGTATGCCTAATCTTTACTAGCAGACAAATTTATTACAGTCTTCACCTATGAAACAACTATCTTAATTCCACAAATTCCCAAATCTCTTATAACTTCTAATATCACAAAGGAACATCTGCTGAAGGTGCTCCTTAATAACAGAAATACAACTTCGATAGAACTGTGGCTTTTAACTAGTACCAAATATGCCCTTGTATTGCCCCCTCCATGAAATGTTTAATTTGAGCTAAGCTACATGACTTGTTCCTAGATTATGGGAAACTACATTGGTAAGGTTCCTACATGAGGGCAGCCCTACAACTGACATGGGAAACTATACATACATTAGACTAACTAGTCTAATTTGCAAAGACATGGCGTGATGTCCCACAACTGGACTGGTAATAAAGGAGCATCAGTCCTCACCAATGGCCCCAGTGGGGGACATATATTGGGAAGATGACAAGTACACACACAGTATTTCCAGGTGCAGCTCTCCACATCATGTGAAATTTCCCTTAAGAGCACACAGAGACCACAGTCAATCTGGGGCTGATTTCTCCAGAACCCCAATAAGACTCCCCACTGGCACAGCTATAGAGTTGAGTCCTTAGCCAGGGCTCCAAGTCAAGTTCTCTAACACTCTCTCTGCCTAATCAGTGCTTCGTGTCCCTGGCCAAATAGCTGACATACAGACTCTTGGAGATTTGTCTTACACACACACACACACACACACACACACACACACACACACACACACACACACACACACACACACACACACACACACACACACACCAGACTATAAGGTGGTTATCACTGCCACCAGAACCCCTTACCAGCTACTTTAAGGTCCTTAACAAAAGATGTCCAATCTTACTGTGTAATGTTACTATCAACACAAATGGTAGTTTCACCAAGAGCAAGACTACTAGGAGTGACCTACACAGTGACACCAAATAAATATGCCAGTATTCTCAGAACTTAAATATCTCTAGACAGATCAGCCACAATGAAGGGTTTAAATATATTTAATAATGAAACTCTATGAATCTAAATCTGGATAGTTGAGAGATATTTTAAAAACATACACACACACAAACACACACCTATTTTCTCTTACACGGCAGAGCAACACACACATGTGCACATACATTATATTGTGTATGAACAGAATGGCTAGTTTAAATTAAATACACACAAATACTTTCTCATACAGAAACAAAACAGCTAGTTTAAATTACATACACTCACATACACATACATGTCTACCTACATACTTTCATCTTGCAGGCTTGGTTTTAGCTTTCTGTCTTGTAAATTTGATCCAGAGGATGTATTATAATTTGCGCTCCATTTCTTGACAATGCAGAATTTTTTATGTAATGTATTGACCCTTCTCATGTCAAAAGATCCTTAACATCTCCTTTATATAAGGAACATGTAATTTATTTATTTATTATACAGTCTTCTTTAAATAGTTATTCAGATATGTAAACCCATATATCCTTAAAACCTTTGTACTCATTTCAATGACTTAGATTTTGTAATGCCATCTTGTCTGCAAAACAACTTTTCTTTCTATAGTTCTGGCATAATGTTAATATTTGACAATCTAGCAATGTTTTCTCATTAGTTATTTGCCATTTTTATCTGAAATACACATCAAGAAAGGATCCTAGAAGCATCAGTTTTTTGTTATACCACATATAACTGTTTAAATAAATGTATTTATTTTCTAATAGACCACTTTCTGATCTGAACATGAGCATCATAGTATATAGTTTCATTTTAATTGATTTGACTGAGGGATGGGCAATTCCCTCAATACAAAATCAACAGTATGTAATGTGTATTCGGGTACTATGTTACGCATTCATATAAATGAACCAAGGCTTATTATCTGCAAAAATTAATCATAAATAGATTGAACGTTTTACCCATTGAAGTACGCCTATTTATTCTTAAAGTAATTTTTTGATATTGCTCATCCTATATATTATCATAATTTTGACTTGCTGGTCTAAGTAAACCATATGACAACATGTGTTACACTCAATATCATATATGTCTAGTTAATGAACTACAGGATGTAGCCATCAGTACTGTGTCATCTAAATATCCTATTACAGGACTGTTTCTGTTTATATTGTTGGTTGAGCTTTTTTATCATAGTTCATAGTTTAGTACTAAGCTAACTGCCCTTGTGAGCCATTTTAAGCCTAGCCAATTATCCCTTGTGAGACTCAAACCCTGCACCTTGTGTTTGTAAGGCAAACACCTTAGCCATTAAGCCACCCTTCCAACCCTTTCTGATCATTTCTCTGTTTTGCAAAGCAATTATCCATATATAGAAAACTAGGGTGCTAAAATAAATCTCTGCTTAAGTCCATTGTTTGTTTTAAATTTAGATGTTAACTGTCTGGTCTTGTAAACTTCACTTGTGCTTGTGAAGAATTATAAAGAACATTTTTATAATACCTAGTAATTTCTTTGAAAACCCTTTGTTTAACATAATTTTCCACAACATGGATCTGCGTACATTATCAAATGTGCATTGTAAAATTTGTGTTCATTAATATAATAGATGGGGGAAGGAATATCCAGGGAATTTTTATGGCTAGGCTTGTATAAGCTCTAAGGTCGATAGCCTAGTACCAGCCTATGAACCTATGAAAAACATTATATAGACCAAGGAACTTTGGGCAATTTGGAAAAAGAGGTGACTGAGCAAGTTTGAAAATATAAAGAACAAAACCTAGAGATTTTTAAAAGGTATAAAAAAGAAACATGGACATGGGAAAGAAAGAGAGATCTGAATATTGTGCAATATTTATGTAAAGGAGAAAGCCACATTAATCAATACAAAAAGGCAGCTCCAAAGATATTTGAAGAGAAATAGAGACAAAGGTACCCAGATGTGGAAACTTTCACAGTACAAAAAAAAAAGATCAGAAAGGGAGAACGTACCACAGAAGATTAGTAAAGAAGAGCTTAAACACATAGAAGCTGAAGTTATGGATTACCTGTAAAATGAAGGATTCAGTATAGAATGTTTAACACAGGTTATGTCACAGTATGATGGAGCAATGAGTCCTCAGAGTAATGAGAACAGGTGGAGTAGGAAACATCTGAAGTAGAAATATGGACATTGAAAAGAAAAACAGATTTAATATGATGCAATATTTATGCAAAGGAGAAAGCAAATCTAATCAATAAAAACATAGCACCAAACATATTTGAATAGAAATACAGGCAAAACTAAAGCATCCAGATATAGATAATTTTACAATGCAAAAAAAAAAAAAATAAGAAAACAAAGGTGGAAAGTTGAAAAGAGGATGAGTAATGGTTAAATTAAAGGCATAGAAATTGAAGTTATGGATTACCTGCAAAGGGAAGGATTTAGCATAAAGAATGCATCTCTGATATTGTCACAGTGTAATGGAACAACAAGTCCCCAAATTAAAGAGAAACAGGTGGAATGGGAAACTTCTGATCACTTGCCCAAGAAGATTCTCTGGATCCTTTAGTAGGAAACCAGTACAAAAGTTCAGTTGGAGTTGCACAGCAAGGGAAGGAGCCAAAAACAGTGGTAACTCTGATGCAGTCAATGTTGTGGAGTGGTAGGCCAGTAAGTTCCCATATGAAAGGAATGGATGTTGAAGGATGCAGTTGAAGAGAATATGTGACAGGAAGATTTTCTGGAACTTCTGTAGAATACTGACAGGAAATGGTGAACAAAGAATGTATCCTTAGTTTAACAGAAAATGTTCTAAGGGAAGAGTTTCTTGATTTAATACAGACAGAGAGACATATTATGATCGATGAAAGAAATAGATTACAGAATGTCAGTAAGACCCAAAATGTTAGACGTTTGACAAACAAATGAACACAGTAACCAAGACTGTTAACAGAAATTCATGACATAATAGAAGTAATAGCATATATTACTGTGCAACCAAATTAATAACAGATAATGTCTTACCACAAAAATGCAGGGCAATAAGAGAAAGGAAGGGAAGAAATCAAATGACATCACTGAAGTATTGAAGAGAGAAAACTATAAAGCAATTGAAGTGTCACTGTTAGAAGAGTATAGAAGAGGGAACAGATCAAAAAAATACTTAGAAAAATAGACATGATAAAAGCAATGCATAGTATCAGAATAGGCCAGAATCTATTGTACATTATTGCAAATGATAAACTAAAGATATCAGCACAGGCAGACAAATGTAGCAAATATGCAGATAAATATAAAGGAAAAGTACAAAATAGGCATTTCATTGACGACCCAAAAATGTTTTATGGAGAACTGGGAAACAAAGCAAAATTAATAGAGTCATCACCCAAAAAAGAAGAAATAGACACATTTTGGAGAAATATCTATGAAGACCCTGTGGAACTCAACAAAGGTGCTAAATGGCTAGAAGAAGTAAAAGAAACAGTGAGAAGTTCAAATGTACAGAATATGAAATGGGATGAAGTAATGGCCATTGAAACTGAAACAAACTTAAGAAAAGCTCCTAAATCAAAAAACCCAGCCCCAGATGCAGTACCTAACCCCTGGATAAAAGTATTAACACCTTTACATGAAGATTTAGCCCTGATTAAGAACTACTTATATGCTCATATCGAACAGATACCGATCTGTGAAACAACAAGAAAAATGATACTCCTCCTTAAGATTTAATCTGCCAGCTATCCTAAAAAGTATAAACCAATTTCTTGCCTTCCATTGATGTATAAATGACATATGGGAATTAATGCTTACAGAGTTTATAGTCATTTAGAAAAAAACTCAATCATGCAATAGAACAGAAGGATAACAAAAGAAAGACATATAGAACAAAGGATCATTTGTTGTTAAAGAAAGTCGTACTAGAGAACTGAAAAAAGGGGAAAAATCTAAATATGGTATGGCTGGGTCTATTTTGTTTCATTGAATCTGATTTCACTGAATTTCATTTTACCCCAACCACATTACTGAAAACACAAATTACTGAAAACTCATTTCACTGAACTGAACTTAGTATATGTGGCATTGTGTAGAGTACTGTAAGGCAAATAAAAGGTATATGCCCTTTTCCCCAGTGTAGTGCGATCCTGGCGTTCCAGGCTGACTCTGTCACTGCTGCTCTTCTGTCTTGGTCTTAACCCATTAAGCTGTCTACTTAATAGATTAAGTCATGGCTACAATATGGCTCCCAGAAAGCAACATAGTGTAAAGACTTCTCATTTTCTTTTTGTGGATGATTTAAAACCACAAGTCATCAGATGAGGAGCTTTAAGCACAACTGCAAGTGGTCAAAACTTTCTCAGATGATATAAGAATGTGAATTGGTCTTGGTAAATGTGCAAAAGCAACATTTAAAGCAGGTAAGCTGCATTTCAGTCTGGGGCATGAATGTGATATAAAGGAACTTGAGCAGAAATGAGTATATAAATATGTGTGAAGTAATGGAGAATTAACAATAAAGCATGAACAAATGTGAACAAAACTCAGCAAGGAATATTTTAGAAGATTAAAATTAATACTGAAAACAGCCCTGCCATCAGATTCTAACTAAATGGTTTTGGGGTGATTGACTGACCCCAAAAGGTATTAAAATCAGATGGACAGGAAACAAGAAAAATGCTTCATGCTTATCGATGATATATAAAAAGCAATGTATACCAAGATTATATATTCTTCATTCTGAAAGAAGTATGGGCTTCCTAGAAAATTGATGACATGTATAGATCTGCAATCATAGAACTTCCATACGTACCTGTTGATCTCACCAGATCCAAACACAGTGAAAGTTTTAAAATATGAGGAGAACAAGAGTAAGAAGACTTCACTGCTTAGTTTAGCAAAAGTGGGAATGGAAATCAAAACAGAAGTAAACAAAAATCAGGCAGCAACTGAATGTGCCAAAAAACAAAATAAAAAAAAAATATAAGGAGAAGGATCAGATGAGAAGGCAAGAAAAGTGGACGAAGCATAAATATAGTTGCAAGTGCAAAAAACTGGTGGAACAACCTCATCTTGATGATGATCTGATGCAGGAATGGTTAAGGAAAGATGAATTTAAACCAAAAAATGAAAGGTTAATATTGACAGCCCAGGGTAGAGGACTATGTACATGTTGGTTTACAAAGTCAATTGAGCACGTGGGAGAAACAGACAAATGCAGGTTCTGTAAAACAGAACTGGAAACAGTCACACATGTTGTTGCTGAGTGTGATACACTAATGGCTGAGGTTCTGTATACTGAAAGGCTTAATAATTTGGCAAGACTGTTGCATTGGGGATTGTGCAAACATTACAATACTGAAGTAGCTCAGAAGCATTGAAAACATGAACCACAAGCAGTTATAGAGAATAATGTAGTTTATATCACATGGGATCACCCATTAGCAACAGTTCAAAAAGCAGATGTAAGAAACCCAGATATAATATTCCATGAAAAGAAGGCAAAAGTAGGATTAATCATTGAAATTGCTACACTTATTGATTACAGTGTCTTATCTACAGAGAGACACAGAGTCATAAAATACCAGGACAGCAATGTGGAAGAAAGATACCCAGACAGTTCCAATAGGACTAGGAACAATGGTCTCAGAAAAAAAAAAGAATTTACAGTCAGATTTAGATATGTTACGGATATGTGTAACTGTATGAATTGCAGAAGGCGTAATTTCTGGGCACATTGTGGGTGCTGTAAAGAGCACTTTTGGCTAACAGGAAATACTGAAACAATACTAGTTTCCCAAATTTTGTCATACTTTGACTTAGGAACAATGCCCATTTCCATTATGGTATTAGAAACCCAAAAACGTGGAGAAATTAAACCATCGAAAGTAAATTGTAATAACACAAACAGTAAATAAGTGGACTGTAAGAACACAAACAGTAAATGCAAGTGTTCATAGGTTCATAGGTAGGTACCAGGCTATCGGCCCAAGGGCCTACATAAGCCTAGCCAGCAAGGTACCATAGCTTATGCCACCCAATAAAGTAATTTTCCTGTGCCACTGTCCAGCAGAGACATAGAAGTGATCCCCAGGGTGCATTTCTTATTTCCCATCCACTCATCAAGATTTTTCTTGAAGAGTGCTAATGAAGAACTTTGCTTGACATAGATGGGTAGCTTGTTTCAGAGGATAGGAAGTCTCTGGGACAGGAATCTATTTCTCCAGTGTGTCCTGTTCATTGTGGTGACAAGGTTTAGGCCCCTAGAGCATGTAGCTTGGAGGAATTGGGATTTCTTTAGGTGTAGCATGTCCAACAGCTCTGGGTTTGACATAGCTTTATATGTCAGGCAGAGATCACCTCGGAGTAGGCGATATGCTACAGAGTAAAGCTGGAGTTTTTTGAGGTGGTCAGTGTAGGGCATTTGTTTAAGGCCAGTAATCTTCTTTGTGAGGTACTTCTGTGGCCTTTCCAGATGCTGCAGATGTCTTGTGAGGTACATTCCAAAAGGGGCATTGTACTTTATAATGGGTATAATGAGTGACGAGTAGAGGGGAACAATGACCTCTTTTTTCCTGGATGAGAACCCTTTTATGAAGAGGTGTGCCATGTAGAAGGACTTCCTGACTACTGTGGTGATGTGACTGTCAAAGGAGAGACTACTGTCCACCTGGGTCCCAAGGTCTCTTATCATGCATTTGGTGTTAAGTAGATTGCTAACTATGTGGTAGATCATGGGTACAGAGTTTTTACCAAAGAGGATGACACTGCACCTTTTGGCATTGAGCTTGAGGCCATGGCTCTGACACCAGGCATCTGTCTCAGTGAGGCCCTTCTGTAGGATGTCCACATCATTTGGGGACTTGACTATGGCTCCTAGTTTGCCGTCATCTCTGAACTTCATCAGCTATATGCCTTCTGTGTTAGCCTGTACTTCAGAGAAGTAAATACCAAACAGGAGAGGTCCCAGGACGGAACCCTGTGGCACTCCAATTGTCACTGCCTTGAGGTCAGATTTGAAGTCTGCGACTTTTACAGTGTGGGTTCTGTCAGTGAGCCAGCTGGCAACCCATCTTGTGACATAGGGATTTATACCTAGTTTAGTGATTTAGCCATAATTCCAGAATGGTGGATGGTGTTGAAAGCCATGGCAAGGTCAAGATAGGCGGTGTGAACCACCTTACCCTCATCCACGGCTTTGGTGGCTGCCTCAAAGAAGTCGATCAGGTTCAGGAGGCATGATCTGCCTTTCACAAACCCGAACTGGGTGGGATCCAGAGTTTGGAGGTTAGCAATGTCTTTGTTTATGAGTTCCATGATGATACGTTTCATGGCCTTGCAGACCAGGCTCATCAGGCTAATAGGTCGATAGTTCCTGGGATCAGTGGTGGCTCCCCTTTTATGGAGTGGGATAACTGTTGCTGTGCGCCATTCAGTGGGCACAAAGCCTGATGCAAGGCTATTATTGAACATGGTGCTTAAGTGGGGAGCCTGTTCATTCATAAATTTTGTATATTTTCCATTTACATGCTGTAAATACAAACATGCACTACCATTAACTGCTTAGCAAAATTTGCAAATTGGAAAAAAATATAGAGGGCATCTTGTCATGCTCCTCTTCAGATTTTTCAATGAAAAAGTAACGAAAGTCTGCAGAGAACTGTGTACCAGTTACTGGTCTGTGCATTTTCAGGTTGGTTTGATTCCCTTCCTTATGAAATGCAACTAAGATTTTTCTCATCCATAATTGTAAAATTATCTTTTTGTCTAAGAGCCACATAAAAAGTTTGCTTGACACCTCTACCCACTTATGTGGTCAGATATAACTAATTAGTTATGTAATTAAGGCCAGATATTTCATTTTATCGCAGGTATTTTGTTCAACTTTCAATATTTGATGTGTTAAACTTATTTATCATCACCTACTTTTTTATTATTCTCTTCCGCAATAGAACTAAGTCTGTTGGTTCCTCTACTTGCAGCCCAATCATAGTGGGAGCTGGGAATCCTTGGGTCCTAGAGCCCTATGGCCCACATGTTCCTGCCCAGGAATCCCCAATCAGCTCAGCTATAATGAGTGGTAGGGAGTGGATCAGCTTTCTGGTCTTGCATGATAACTTATACTCTCCCTTGATTGACCACTCTGTCTATGATTGTTCTTCCAAGCTCCACTATATGCTACCCAATAAAAAAGCACTCCTCTGCATACTGACTTTGATTCAACTTTATGCGTGACTAGCACATGGCAGTGTTGGCTCTTTAGGCTCAAACTTCATGAGGTGAGAACCTATTACATCTGCTATTTGTTCCCACTGTGGCCAGCCGGAGCTACCCCCCTCACCCCCCCCAGCATGGGCAAGCCACCAATGATCACTCGCTCTCATCTTTCCTGCCAACTCCAACAAGTACCTGAACTTCTATTTAGAATTGAAAAAAAAATGAACAAGTTTAGGAATCTGTCTAGTTTCAACATCACCACCATGAGTGTTGAGGAAAAAAGAAAAAAACAGATAAACCTGGTGGTCTTAAAACTTCATTGAAGAGTTCAGTCCCAATATTTTCCCAAAAATCATGAAAACCAAGTAGTGTTCCAAAGCCTTTATTCATTACAGACAAGTGATTTTCGGTAAGAAAAATCGGAAATATTTTACAATGTTAAACATATCAGCTTTTATAAACTTAGAAACATGTGTGGAAAATATATTGCATTGTTTAATTTTAAATCAGCCTGTTCAAGGCAAACAATAGAAACAGGACTGCAAAAAGAGTATTTTAGAACAGCAAGAACCCACCCCCATACATTACTACTGATCAGTTCAAACTAAATCCTAGTTACGGAAAATACTACCTATCTATTTACAACCCACATTACCAAATCAGGTATTAAGAAAAGCATAACATACATGTAAAAAGACCTGACTTTTGGCTAACTAATGCAATAAAGCCTTGCTCAGGTTTATGACAAGAACTAAAATCATATATATAGGTAGATAAGTAAAAAGAGTTAACTAGATTGATACAAGAAAAAATGCTTAGCTATCCAACCATAAACATTATCTAAGGAGAACACTTTAAATATAAACAGACAGCTTTATAATAATATTTATTAGTGTGTATTAAAACAGTTATTTATAGCTCAGAAAAAATTATTATTACAGCTCGGAAACAAATTGAGAGGAAAAAATGTCAGTGCTTTGCAGTTAAAAAACTGTCATGACAACTTTTATGTTTACAGCCACAAAACCATGTTTATTCAATGAAAATCAGTAGGAAAAACTATAGAAAATAGTGGATGAAGTAAACAAGTAATGCATAAAAATGTGCAGATTTGTGCATGAGTGTGCACCAGTATGCTAAATGGACGAATTATACTTCATGGTAATACTTCATTGTATTAGTGGCATGAAAAAATGTGTGTTTTGAATTTACCGTTTAACTCTCTGGTGTGTTGCAAGAGTAATACTAAATCTAATCAAAGCAGAACTGAGGTTAAAGTAACTAAACATATATACATTTATACACATACTACACATCATTTTAAATTTTTAGTACATAAAAATATTTCTTCAAAAATTCCCTAAAACCTTTACAGATTGTTTGGCAGCTTATGTAAATTCAGCACACTCTTAATAGAGCAATAGTAGTTAAGTCCTTGCTTTCTGAATGCATTTAATTTCAACTGCCTGCATATTTCTTTTTTCTCCAAAACACTACTGATGTCCCCTTCAAGCTCATCCATCTTCACCCAGCCCAGAATGATAAATTTAAAACCAGAATGTCTGGAGTGTTCCAATAATTGATTGAAATGAAGCCAATCTGGTGGTCCTCTGCCATAAACAAACTCTACAACAGAAGAAAGAAACTGTTGCAAAAAAGAGTAAAATCCCATGACTGGAGGAACTCCCTGGTCAGCCTCAGTAAGAAGCTGAGATCCCTCATAAAATCCTCCGAAGCTAGTTACGAAAACAAAATTGCCACTGACTCTAAAGACAACCACAAAGCATTCTATAGCTATGTCAAGAATCAAAATGGGAACACTCAAATCTGCTCTGAGTTACAGCACACTGGCACTAAATATACAGAACCAACTGATATTGCCAACATCCTAGCACATAGGTTCAGTGCTAACTTTACCCCCCTCTCTCCCCCTAGAGGGCCCATCTCTATAGCGGAAGAATGCAAAGTTCCTATAATCACGGCTGCACAGGTAGAAAACACACTCTCCAAAGCCAAGAACACAGCATCCATGGGACCTGACAATATCCCAGGCTGCATTCTACATGAACTACAGAATGAACTAGCACCCTACCTAAGTACTATGTTCAATCATAACCTCACCTGAGGCTTTGTACCCACTGAATGGTGCACCACGGCGGTTATCCCACTCCACAAAGGGGGAGCCATGACGGACCCCAGGAACTACCGCCCCATTAGCCTGATGAGCCTGGTCTGCAAGGCCATGGAACCTATCATTGTGGAACTCATAAACAAAGACATTGGTAATCTCCAAACTCTGGACCCTACCCAGTTTGGATTTGTAAAAGGCAGATCATGTCTCCTAAACCTGATTGACTTCTTTGAAGCAGTCACCAAAGCCATAGATGAGGGTAAAATGGTTCACACAGCTTATCTTGATCTCGCCAAGGCTTTTAACACCATCTCCTACTCTGGAATTATAGATAAGCTCACTAAACTAGGTATAAATCCCTATGTTACAAGATGGGTTGCCAACTGGCTCATGGACAGAACCCACACTGTGAAAGTAGTGGATTCCAAATCCGACATCAGACCAGTGACAAGTGGAGTAACACAGGGTTCAGTCCTGGGTCCTCTCCTGTTTGGTATCTACTTCTCTGAAGTGCAGGCCAACACAGAAGGTCTTTGGCTAACAAAGTTTGCAGATGACTGCAAACTAGGAGCCATAATCGAAACTCCTAACGATGTGGACAGACTACAAAAGGGCCTCACTGAGACAGATACCTGATGTCAAAGCCATGGCCTGATGCTCAATGCCAAAAAGTGTATTGTCATCCCCTTTGGTAAAAACTCTGTACCCATGAACTACCACATAGCTGGTAGTCTACTTAATGCCGAAAATGTGATAAGAGACCTTGGGACACAGGTGGACAGTAGTCTCTCCTTTGATAATCACATCGCACAGTGGGTCAGAAATCCTTCTACGTGGCTTGAAAAAAAGAGGTCATTATTCCCCTCTACTCATCACTCATTAGACCCATTATAGAGTTCAACACCCCTTTTGGTATGTACCTCACAAGACATCTACAAAAACTGGAAAGACCAGAGAAATACCTCACAAAGAGGATTACTGGCCTCAAACAGATGCCCTATGCAGACCGTCTCAAAAAACTACAGCTTTACTCCATCGCATATCGTCTACTCAGGGTTGATCTCTGCTTAACATACAAAGCTATGTGAAACCCAGAGCTGTTGGACATGCTCCACTTAAAGAAATCCAAACCCCTCCAAGCTACACGCTCTAGGGACCTAAACCTTGTCACCACAATAAACAGAACATGCTTGAGGGATAGATTCCTGTCCCAGAGACTTCCCATACTCTGGAACAGACTACCTGTCTATATCAAACAGAGCTCCTCATTAGCACTCTTCAAGAAAAATCTTGATGACTGGATGGGAAATGGGAAATTCACCCCGAGGATCACTTCTGTGGCTCTGCTCGACAGGGGCACAGGAAAATAATTTTCTTGGGTGGTGAAAAACTAAGGGTACATTTTTTGGCTAGGCTTGTATGGGCCCTAGGGCCGATAGCCTAGTACCTACCTATGAACCTATGAACCTATGAATAAGGCATTCTTCTGCTATTTAGGTCTGATGTCAGAAAGATGACCTGAGCTCCTCCTTATCAGTTTATTCATAGTCTTACCCACATAGACTGCAGGGATGTCATTACCCATGGCCCTATATAGAACTTTTTCAGTATTTCAGGCTGGTAATGCTGGTGGTAGGAATGAACAGGTTTTTCACAAAGTGAACACACCTACAAGATCAGACAGACAAATGAGGGACAGACTAATGGAGGATCAAGCAATGGCATCCAGTACCCCTCAGACCCCACAGACAGATACGAGAGAATAGGAATCTTACCCAGCCACAATAGAACTTCCAGGGCTCATATGACCAGAGCCCAGTACACATGGATAGGAATTATCATCACAGCAATTACAAATACAACCAGAGATACAGCCCACCAAGGTTCCAGAGAGAAGAAATAAACTACCATCTGAACCCACTGAGGTAGGACCAGAATAACTGGAGGAGGAAGCAGTAGACAGGGGTGGGAGAGTTTAGGTACCTAGGGAACAACAACTTTTACCTATCAGGGCTAGAGGCCTGAAGATGAAATTAGCCCCTAGGATCTGGAATCATTCAAAGAAACCACTGACAGCACTTGAAGAAAAAATGCTTAATAGAGGACTTGCATTCATAGCTCAGGGAAGGAGCGAGACACTGACCATCACTGATTTAAAAATGTATGTCAGGAAGTTGAATTTGAAACTTGTCTTTCACGAGAAAAATTACATGGAGGAAGTTAAACCCATGAAAGAAAAAATTAAAAGACCTAGCAGTTTTTGCCCCCACTACATCCCACACTACAGTCCCTCACACACACACACACACACACACACACACACACTTACAGGCAGCACTACCCCCCACAAATACATTTACACATGCATACTCACCCACAGTGGAACACCAAAAGCGCTAAATCAAAATCCCGTAACACTGGGACTTTGAATTTCGTGCTTTTCGGTGTTCTGCAGTTTCGTTGTTTTGGTCTTCTATATATATACACAAACACACACACACACACACACACACACACACACACACACATGCACACCCGCACACACACACACACCCCCACACACACACACCCACACACACACACACACACACACACACATATACATACATATGCCTTTGCATGCAGATTAACCTTTAATCAGCATGAATCTATTCGCCTTTCATCTTTAAGAAATAGTGGTGTTAATCTCTGACAAAGACTGATCTATGTTCATTATACTTATGGCATCTACTATAGACCCAGTAGAATTTTTTTGGTGTGGAATTACTGAAAACTGACAAAGCTGTCTTGCTGTCTTTAATATGCATAATGCAGCCTTGTATGTTTGGTAATTTTAAATGTCATCTTTCGTAGCAAAGTGCAATTCAGTTTTTTCATTACTATGCAAAGATTCATTATCAGAACTAGCTGAGGTATTTTTTATTTGTCTTTTTTATTTTATTTTTTCACCGAAAGAAATGTGACTGTTGTGGGGAAAATCAACTTGTTTTGTTAGCAGTCTTATCGGTATGTGACCTGTTGCATCATAACAATTCTACTTATAGTATGATAGCAAAACAGCTGGAATCTATCTAAAGTATGTGATTGATCAGATAGTATTTTCATAAAAAGCTTCAATTTCCTTAAAACTCTATAAATGTAATGGGTGTTGATTTTCAAGACAGGGAAAGGTTTCTTAACACCTCAAAAGAAAATATGCTATTGATTTGAAAAATCATCTTTCCTTCTATGTGTTAACGTTTCTGATTGCATTCATAAAGCAGTATTAAAATGGTGTATTGATTTTAATAGCAAAATGTTTGTAAACAACTACATGTAGGAAGTTAATCTGGCTTTGGATAATGCAGCCTCCAGCTCTATGGTTAATATTGTTACCTCAGAGCACTTTGTTTTCTGGTTTGGTTATCATCCTGGGTGCCTCCTGAGTGAAGCATGCATGTCTTCTCTGTGACTACATGAGTTTTTGCTTGTCCTGTAGTTCCCTCCACATTACAAAGTTATGTTTGGGGTAAAGTGATGAGCCTCCAAATAGCTGTGTGTGTGTGTGTGTGTGTGTGTGTGTGTGTGTGTGTGTGTGTGTGTGTGTGTGTGTTTGTTTTCTGACTGAAATAGTTCCCCAATCAAGGATCATTTCCTCTGCTTTGTACCATTTAGTTGTTGCAATAGGCCCTGGTTTCCCTTCAGCCCTGAACTGGATTAATCAGGTAATCAGGAAACAAAAAATGAATGCATGATTTAACAAACATAGCCTTATAATCGCTGAATATTTTTCAGTCTTCTTACAAGTCTTCAAACCGTACTCATTTCTCCATACCAGCTCTTGAAAATGAGTAGCGTTGGTAGTCATACACAGGACATGAAACATGTCTGACAGCACAATATTCATTTTTACTTTCAGTTTATGAAATCACCTTACTTGATCAACTTGAACATTTTCACTGCTTCCATTTCTGATGATCTCTCATGAAAGTATGACATGTATTTTGATGATAGATGTACTTCAGAGTACCATAGCTAAACATCAGAATTTAAGAATATGTATAGCTACACATCAGAATTTAAACTTTTGACATTAGTCCCTTAACTGTGGCATATTAAAATAATGTGGCACAGAGTCATGGTATTGCTATTTAACAGCATATCATACCGATTAAATAAAGTTGGTGTGTTTTCTGTAACAAATGATTTAATTCATAACTGCTGAAAATAAACAGTTGTATGCAATTTAGCAAACAGCATTCACCGCAATTTGCCTCACCATATGCTCATTAACAAATGCTGGACCCCCCAAAAAGACACAGTACACTATAATTGGAACAGAGTGGAGACTCTTTATCTTTATATCCACATTTTACTGTCTCATAGTTTCTAATTTCATGGACATTTATCTATCAGTAATGCTGTCTATACCAATATAGAATATAAATTCAGCTTTTATTATTGCTTGTCTTAGTGTATGCCTTCCTCTGCATCTGGCATTCTGAATATGAAAAAATACAGCTTTTTTGTGGGCTACTGGATGAGACCTAGCAATGCTTGTATTCCTGCCTAAGACAGCTGGTGTTTCTGCTGTTAATAAGCTTGAGTTTATCATGTGAAGTGACTCCTGGTCATGCAGAAATTTGGTATCGGATGAGTAATTTTACTGTCAGTGTCATTTAGTCTGATTCAAGTCACATTTCTTTCCCTTAAGAGAACTGCTTTGCAAAATTCCTCTGACTTCATACTGTCACTGTGTCTGATCTGTGGGCGAACAATTGCAAGTCAATCCTTTGCAAGTCACTGCCAGATTCTGGGGGAACTCAAAGACTTGTTTTAATGGCTGTGTTTTTGTTGTTTTCCATTTTCAAATCCTCATGCATATGGTGTTTTTCTAGGCTGATTCATACCACTGTTGCATACTTACATTATCTTTCATTTCTGTATTCTGATGTGGGCCCTTCATTTAACTTTTTTTAAAATGTTTTACATTCTCTAAATGTTGAAATGACACTAACACTGTAGCTTTTTAAGAAGCTATTACTGCTGGAATATTTGTTCGAAATGAAGGGTAAGACATTGCCAGCATCACAATGTTGGTCCTTAAAAGTGAATTTCTGTCATTTGGGTAATATAACAATACCTGGCTTATTTTGTCATAACCTCATTTGTTTTCTTAGTGTATAAACACAGAGAAGTAGACCCAATATTTACAGAAGTTCCAAATGTAGATTTTTTTTTGTTATAAAGGAGAACTAATATAAATCTGCATCAAATAATACACATTCAGGGGATTTTAATAAAAACATCAGATTTCTTTTGGTTACTCATCTCTGAAAAAAAAAACACCTAGATACTATACTTTGAGATTCAGAAACATTTTCTAAATTGCAGTAAGTGATGTTGCAGATGAGTGGCCACATGCAGTGTGTGAGAAATTTGAACACACTCTGAGCATGAGTGAGAGTCAAACCCTATATCTATATTTCTATTTTTACTGTCAGGCAAGCATCTTATTCATTATGTCATCTAAGAACACGGCCTCAGTGGGCTCTAATTGAAGGGGACTCCTGGAGTCACTATTTAACTATAGTCTTAAAATAAGCTTTGTGCCATAAGCATAGAGGACTGTGATGTCATCCTCTTTCATAAGGGAGGACCTTCAACAGAACCTGGAAACTACAGACCCATTAGTCTGACTAGTCTTATTTGCAAAGCCATGGAAAGAATTATCTTAGAAATTATCAGAAAAGACATAGGAGACCTCCATACACCGGATCCATCCCAGTTTGGTTTTGTCAAAGAAAGGTCTTAATGAATCTAGTGGGCTTCTTTGAAATGGTCTCTAAGGCAATGGATGAGAGGAAAGTGCTGCATAGTGTTTACCTATATCTGGCTAAGATATCTGATACAATACCCTACTCAGGAATTATTAACAATCTTACAGAACTAGCCATAAACCCCTTTATAACATACTTGATAGTTAGCTGGCTCACAAAAAGGACACAAGGTTAGGATCATTGACACTACCTCCACAAAGAGTCCGATCACCAGTGGAGTTCCTCAGGACTTTGTGCCGGGCCTGCTTCTCTTTGGCATCTATTTCTCAGAAGACAAAGCCAATGTCAGTGGCCTCTGGCTGATCACATTTGCAAATGACTGCAAAGTGGAAGCAATCAATGAATCCTCCCAAAATGACAATACTCTTCAGGAAGGTCTAACACAGACAAATGCTTGGTGCTAAAGCCATGGCTTAAAACTCAATACCAAGAAATACATGACAGTACCTCTTGGGAAGTCAGTCAGCCCAGATAACTATCAAATAACACCCCTTAAAGTTGATTCACTAGTCAGAGATCTGGGAACTCATGTAGATAGTAACCTAGCATTTGACCAACATGTGTCCAAGGTGGTAAGGAAATCCTTCTGTGTTTCTCAACTTACAAGTAAAGACATTGCATCTACTTGTCCAGAAAAGTCATCGTACCACTGTACTCAGATTTCATGAGGCCCATCATCAAAGACTGAAACAATACAAATTTCATGTACTTTAACTGCACTTTGACTTAGGAATGGGGTCCAATCCCTTCATGGTATTAAAAACTAAAAGATGTGGAGACATTTTAAAATAGTATAATGTCCCTTTCAGTATGTACCTGACCATATACATGCAGCAAATGGAACATCCATAAAGGTTACTTCCAAAAAGAATATAAAGAATAAATACAATGTCTGATGCTGATTGCCTCAAAGCCCTTTCTGTTTATTTGCTATCATGAAAGCTTCTGGGAAGTGATCTTTGACTGGTGTGCAGTGCATCTCTGGCCTCTGTTTTGGTGAATCTTTTGCACATCTGCAAACAAACAGCATCAGAACTACTAGACAAAAAGACCTACATTTTGTTTGCAACATAAATAGGATATAATGGAGAGACAGATATGTTCCTCAGAGAATTCCCATTCTCTGGAACAGGCTCCCTATCCACATGAAACAGAGTTCCTCCCTATCCCTATTTAAGCACAACTTGGACTAATGGATGGGTCATTGAAAATTCACCCCTGAAGTAGTGCCTATGTCTGTGATCAACAGAGGCAGTCATTAAATCACCCCCTATATAAATCAATTTTTTTGGTTGCATTTGGGTTGTATGGCTAGGCTTATAAGGTTTCTAGTGATCATTAAGCTAGTATACACCTATGTGTCTCGCACATGGAACATGCATTCCCTCAGGTAATCATGCATATCCCATAAAACACTTATTAGCTCTGCAAGCACTGAGGCATTGTTAGTTTGGTCCTCTTTGGTGGGCCTGCATGTTCACTGTGTCATGGACATCAAGACAGTTTGGGTAGGCTGGGGGTGGTACTCATGGAATCCACAGCCACCAACACACCATCCATTTCTGTGTTCCCAGTGCTCAATGGAGTTTGCAAAAGAGTCAGCACAGCAGTAGGAGATGTGCCTTCCCAGTTAGACTTGTCTGTGGCTTTCTGTCTTTCTGTGTCTTTTTGTTTGTCTGCGATTGGTTCTGCAGGTATAGAGGTCATGTCTACAGACTAAGGCAAGATCTGGATTCCACACTGTCTGTATCAAACACCTGGCCATGCCAAAATATGGATGCCATCAGTGGTAGAGCCTGAGCCACCTCCAACATCAGGCAGTGTTATACCCAGAGTGGAGGAGCTTGATAAAACATTACCTTTTAGGAAAACAAAAATAAATGCCCTCAATAATTAAGGCCCATCACCATTAATTGAATTCCAGTGAATGAATGAATGAATGCTACAGACTATAGTGGTCAAACTTAATAATATCTACCTTATGTTGTACTGGTGGTGCTCTTCTGTGAAGCCTGACATTCCTATGAAGAAAAGCGATACTGTATTTAATCTGCATTATATGATGCAATGACCCAGTATGAAGCTATCTATTCATGCACAGGCATACAGACCTGGGACATCTCCAAAAGAGTTTTTTGGAGTGCAATCAAGCTCTGCTCCAATATCTAGTATTCCACTGTGGCCTTCCGATGATTCAGACCACAAGTGTAGACAGTCAAGGAACTCATCTATATCTTTTAACAGTGCTTTGTTTGCCTGTCTGTCACACATCCTCCTCAGCTTCTGTGTCAAGCAGGCAGCACAAGCTTTGGCAATGCAGTGGCTGCACAGTATCTGAACTGATCATAAATTCTGACCTGGCCACTGAAAGTATTTTGAACTGTGTTTTAAAGCAATTTAATTGCTGTTTTAAGTGTATTTTCTGTGTTAAAGCAAAAAAAAAAAAAAAAAAAAAAAAAGTTCTAGCTTGTTTATTCGTTTTCCCACCTTTTTCTGTTACTATAATAGTCCGGATACAGATTTGCTATATTCAGGACTGTATTGTAGTTTCTGAGTTCCCGAGAGATTTCTGTGATAGAGGGAAGCCTTTCTGCTTATCAGTGGGAGTGGTAAGCACTAGGTAGCCTATCTGCCACAAGTGGAGTGGTTTCTAGCTTGGAAATTTTAGCTTATTGGCTGTTTGGGCAGCATTTTTATCCCTTTTTACTTTCTGTCTTAAAACCCCATGTTTGCATGGGTTTAAGCTCCACAGATCCTGTTTTGGCATCCTGCATGCCTACAAGAGCAGCAGAAAGGAGAAAGAGAGACTTTGAGAGACTTTAAGTATCTCCGTTTTACTTATTCTTGAATACACTGCTTACTGCACTTTATTTTAGTAGTTTTTTTTTACTATATTGCATTTAATTCCACTGTATTTACTGTTTTTTAGCTACACACTCAAGTGTGCTAGCTTGCACTGTGTTTTAAAGTGATTTAATTGCTGTTTTAATTATTCTATTTTCTGTGCTAAAGCAAAAAAAAAATGTTCTAGCTTGCCTGCACATTTTCCCGTATTTTTCTGTAACTAAAATAGCCCGGATACAGATTTGCCACAAGAGGAATGGTTTCTAGCTTTGAAATTTTAGCTTATTGGCTGTTTGGGAAGCATTACTATCCCTTTTAATTTTCTGCCTTAAAAGTCTGGGTTTGCACGTCGCTCAGTGCCACTAACCTAGGGTAAACTATTACCAGTACCAGAAAGTTGGTTCGTCAGTTTTTCCCTTAGATCTTGCTAGTTCTCTTCTTTCTCGCACTTAAACTAGTTTATTAATCTAGCACTTTACCAGACTTCTTGCAGCAATTATTGCAGCACACATAAGTGCTACCAGCACTAAACATCTGTAAGGAAACAGATCCGGTACTTATTAATAACACCCACCCCTGCAGGCATATCTAAAGTTCAGTTCCCTGCACTTTCTCTTATTAACCTGGTCAAAAAGGGCATTCTAAGGCAATGTAGCAACTGCCTCATGTACACTGACAACCCTCTCCTCTTACCTCCCAACACTCAGACTTGAGAGAGATGGACTTATATATTCAAATTGGAAGCAATGCGCTCTCCAGCCAAGACTGGAATTGCTGGTCAAGATGAGAAGGTCAACACTTGCACCACACCACATGGAACACATAGCCCTCTAGAACAAACACCACCACAGCTCTCACATAAAAACACAAGCCACACCCCCACATTTGTGGCTCTCAATAGAAATCTACCCAAACAACAGAGACCTCCAAGGCAGAAACGCACTCCACCATCACAGCATGGCACAAATCACAAGACACATAGCTCACCTAAACAGTGTGCCACTCAACCAAGGCCCCTAAGGCAAATCAACTTGCCCAGTACACTAGTCACAGATGACTCAATAGTGAGGCACACAGATGTCCCACTCACCAGGTTGAATAAGGAGAAGGTAACAGTCAGCTGCCTGTTGGGTGCCAGGATCTGTCACATAATGCATGCATTCAGATCACTCCACAACAAGTACAAATATGATTCTGTCATTGTCCATGTTGGAGTGAACGACCTGAGACATACCTCCCTAGACTACATGAAAAGAGACATGGACGAGCTCTTGGATCATATAGCCCAGACGGGTATGACCCTAGCCCTGAGCAGCATCCTACCATCACCCAGATTGATACTACAGTACAAGCAGAAAATGATTGACTTCAACAATTGGCTAAGTTTCTGGTGTCAGTCTAAGGGGATCCAGGCCTTGGATGACATGATTGGCAGACCTTGACGCTTTGCTGGAGATGGCCCGCATCTGACACCCCTGGGATTCTATATACTGGCCAAGGCTCTTGCCACCCCTATAGTGCATTTTTTAGGCAGTGTTCCAAGGACCAAATTACCACCTTAACTGCAATAAATAAATGCAATTTGAGGGTCATGCTGCTCAATGCCAGAAGTCTAAATCTCAAGAAGCACTTGCTCGAAGCACTCCTTAAAATGGAGAACATTGACATTTGTACTGTAACAAAGACCTGGTTCAAGGCAACAGAGAGCACCCCTGCACTACCAGGCTATAATTCACTGCACACCTTTTGGCTTCAGAATTCAGACTGATGCTGCAAAGGCGGTGTTGTCTCTATATTCATAAAGGATATACACACCTCCAGACTCGTAGCCGACATAACGCAGCAGGGATACTTCAGGTAAAACTAACATTGGGTAAGACAGAGATCCAGGTCATAGCCTGCTATAGATCCCCAACCATGTCCCAAGACTCCCACTCCATGTTCCCAAGCACCCTGAAAAGTATTAGAGTCCAACCCAACACCCTCATACTGGGCGACTTCAACTACCCCTGCATTAACTGGGAAAACTACTCATGTACCAATACACTTGCCCAACATTTCCTGGAATTCATTAATTCTAATGTCATGGACCAGCTCATTCTTACTGCCACTAGAGGGAGCAACATCTTTGACCTGGTTATCAGTAACATGGGTGACCATTGCTCCACACCAATAGTCAACTCCTCCCTGGTTAGATCTGACCACAAACTAATCACCATGGATATCCACATCCCACCCACACTCCCCCAAAGGTAACCACCATGAAAAACTTCTCCAAAGCTAACTTTGGACTCCTAAAAACAGAGGTAGCAAACTTCATGACACCCATGCAGATAGAGAATGGGTGCATGACTGTCGAATCATACTCCAATGCACTGTACGAACACGTAAAGAAAAGCTTGGAACTGGCCATTCCCATCACAACCAAGACACTCTCCTTCAAAAAACGAAAGCCAATCTGGTGGTCCCCTGTCATTAACAAACTCTACAACAGAAGAAAGAAAATGTTGCAGAAAAAGGTGAAGTCCCAAGTTTGGAAAAACTCCCTTATTAGCTTCAACAAAAAGTGGAGATCCCTCATCAAATCCTCTAAAGCTAGCTATGAAAACAAGATTGCAACAGATACTAAAGATAATCACAAAGCCTTCTATGGTTATGTCAATAATCTCCACAGAAATACCCATGGTTGGTCTGAGCTACTGCACAATGGTACCTCTTATACCGAGCCAACAGATATTGCCAATATATTGGCCAAAAGATTCAATGCCAACTTCACCCCCCCCCCTTAATGACCTATCACAATGCCAAGAGAATTCCAGGCACCCAGTATTACTACTGCGCAGGTTAAAACTGCACTGTCCAAGACCAAGAATACAGCTTCCTTGGGACCTGACACTATCCCTGGCTGTGTTCTACATGAACTATAAAATGAACTGGCACCACACCTATGTGCTCTGTTCAATCACAGCCTCACCTCTGGCTTTGTCCCTACCAAATGGCACACTGCTACAGTCATCCCTCTCCATAAATGGGGAGTGACTACAGACCCTGGGAACTATTGCTCCATTAGCCTGATGAGTCTGGTATGTAAGGCTATGGAATGGATCATCATGGACCTAATAAATAAGGATATAGGGAATCTCCAAACTCTAGATCCCATGCAATTTGGTTTTGTAAAGGGTAGATCATGCCTGCTCAACCAGGTTGACTTCTGGTTAGTCACCAGAGCCGTGAATGAGGGCGAGGTAGTTAAGACAGCCTACCTAGATCTGGCCAAAGCCTTCGATACCATTCCCCACTCAGGAATCATAGATAGACTCACTAAACTGAACATCAATCCCTATATCACCAGGTGGGTGGCAAACTGGCTCACAGATAGAACCCACAGTGTGAAAGTAACAGACTTCAAGTCAGACTGCTGACCAGTCATGAGTGGAGTCCCACAGGGATCATTCCTGGATACCTTCTGTTTGGCATCTACTTTTTTGAAGTCCAGGCCAACATGAAGTGTCTCTGGCTGACCAAGTTTGCAGATGATTGCAAGCTGGGAGCCATTATTAACTCCTCAAGTGATGTAGACATTGTACAAAAAGGCCTCACTGAGATCACTGACTGGTGCCAAAACCATGGCCTTAAACTCAATGCTAAAAAATCCGTCATCATCCCCTTTGGAAAAAACTCAGTTCCCATGAATTACCACATCGATGGCAATCCACTGAATACGGAAGATGTCATAAGAGATCTGGGAACATAGGTTGATAGCAACCTCTCCTTTGACTACCACATAACCACTGTGGTCAGAAAGTCCTTCTATGTGGCACATCTCATTACTAAAGGTTTTGTATCCAGGAAGAAGGAGGTCATGGTCTCTCTACTCCTTCCTCATAAGACCAGTCATTGAGTACAATGCCCCATTTGGCATGTACCTCACCAGACACCTGAAACAACTGGCGAGACCACAAAAGTAGCGTACAAAGAGGATATTGGGCCTTAAACACATGTCCTATATGGACAGACTCAAAAAACTCCAGCTATTCTCTACCTCATATCACATACTTAGAGATGACCTCTGCTTGACTTATGAAGCCATGTCTGAACAAACCCTGTTAGATATGCTACATTTAAATAAATCCCAATCCCTCCATGCCACATGCTCCAGAGACCTCAACCTTATTACCTCAATCAACAGAACATGCTGGAGGGACAGGTTCTTAACCCAGAGACTGCCCATGCTCTGGAAAAGACTTCCAATACATGTCAAGCAGAGCACCTCCACTAGCCCTCTTCAAGAGAAATCTTGATGAATGGATGGGAAATAGAAAACTCACCCTGGGGATGACTTCAGTGGCTTTGCTCGATAGAGGCACAGGAAACTAACGTCAGGCATCCCAATGCCAGGGCAATCCTATGGGTTAGGCTTGTAAAGGCTCTAGGGACATTAGTCTAGTACATGCCTATGAACCTATGTCATTTTTTTGTATCCTGTAAGGTATGGATACAAAAGATGAATTCAGTTTCTCGTGGTCGGTCATCTGCTGACTATGAAGATAATAATCCTAGATATCATTGCATGTATGACAGAACTTATATTTCCTTTGTTTGCCGTTTCTAGTCATCCTGCTGTGTAATGAAATAGAAAATGTATGTGATGATAAGCACAATAGGAGTTATAATTCACCCAGTCATACTATCTGTGTGTCTTTCCTATGTATTAGGTGTCTGTAATATATATCTCTGGGCTGTAACACATGTATGCATATCCAAAGATGGATGTACAGTGCACCCCCACCCCTGCAAAAAGTGCCAATGTACAGATGGCAATTCAAGCCTGCAGTTACCAACATCTGGAAATGGCTACATAAAACCATGTGATGAGTGTCAGTGTCTGATGTACTAGATACCATGCCTTTGTAAGCATAGGGGTTTACTTATGGAAGGCTAAAATTACTGCATATACAGAGAGGTGCAGCATGTGTAGATACAGAAAAAACATAGTTAGGGGCAAATTTACTTTAGTGTCACTGCAGACGTCTCCTAAGGTAGGAGGAAGGTGTGTTTCTGCCGCAGTGTGTGTAAAGCACATTCAGATATATGTGTGGTTAGGGCCTACAGGTGTGTTGATACAGAATGCACACTCATTTTTCTTTATGTTCATGGAATGTATAACATTGTCTAATCCAGCCACACACAGCCAAACTACATATACATAAGCCATAGCAAAATCTCCCTTACATTTGCTATCTATCTATCTGTGCTGCATCATGCTTGCACATTCAGTATTACTATACATATATATATATATATATATATATATATATATATATTATATATATATTGTATATATATATATATATATATATATATATGTGTGTGTGTGTGTGTGTGTGTGTATATATATATATATATATATATATATAAGTGTCCTCACCCCCCAAAAAAAAAAAAAAACAACTCTACATCAGTTACACCATTTACAAAGAGTTTTGATTAAAAATTATTGTTACATGTGTTGTATATGAATACATTTTCTAAGATAAAGAATTAGAGCAGCCCAAAGAAAGGAAAGAAGATAAAGGAACCGAGATGACAGAGGATGTTATAGTTGTGATAATAGAACATTAAGTATTGTGCAGCAGAGAGTTATGACACAAATTTATATAGCTATATCAGTACCAGTTTAACCAGGGCTGGTGCAGGTGCAGAGCCATTTATCTATCAGGTGTTGCTTCATTTGGCCTTTAAACTCAAAGTGGGATGATATTCCAGGTATTAGCAATGCAGTGTGAATACAGGGAGGTAGTAATGATCTGTCAGTGAGCATAGAGGCTCTTTGTAGTATAAGCCTGAATGACGGGGTGAAAAAATGTGTTTTTCATGACTGCATAGTAGTTTGAAGGTTGTAATTAATTGTGAGTATAACAGAGAAGTATTGTATAACTGCATTGCTAACACACAGCTAAAGCTAAGAAGGCAACACATTAACCAAACCCAGTCTGTGAAACTTTGTTGAAACACTACTCATGACTTGCATCTTTTTGTGATAAGACAACCACCCACTGCTTTAAATACCTCACAGTACTCTACACGAATGCACCTCTAACATGGAAGATTAACAGAAATTTCAATAAGCACATTAGCTATTTTTAAGAGTAGCAAGTGTAGTTTTTAGTAAAGTAAGTTTCTACTTCAGTTACACATGCCTGGGAGGTTGTCTGATTGAATTCCGTAGTGTGATGAGGTTCTTGGCAGCTGCCAGGGTTTATAGCATGTAAATGTGAATGTGAATGTTTTAGTGAGTCAATTATGCTTATTTGGCATGACATAATGAATAGCTGTTTCTTCATGTTGCACCTGGGTGAGCCAAGTCATGCAAAGAGGCCCTCTTTCTTTGTCAAATAAGCACCTGTGAACTACACTGAACATGTGTTGGTGGATTAATAACCCTTATAGAATGGGCGACCTGTACATCGGCATTCTGAATGGATAATGAACGTTCTACAGCAGGGTGTTAATCTACAGTTAATGCCTACTGAAAAATGAGTCCGCTGCTTCATGACAGCATATTAAGCTGCCATGGAGCTTAAACTGAAAGAACGCCGATGGCTGCCATTATTATACGCTAAGTAGCGCTTTTGCTGTTTAGCACTGGAAATAATAAAAAAAAATAGAAAGTGTATGTGTGTCTATGTCTGTGTGTGTGAGTGTATGCATGCACATGAAAGTGAAAATGTGCATGTTTGTATGCGTGACACAAAGTGAGAACAATCAACCAGTGACAGCAGCAGCAGCGGCAAAGAGGTTTGCATGTCTCTCGACCTCATAACTTAAGACATCCGGATAAAGCCTAAAATAAAGGGGGAACAAAGGCTCAAAAATAGGACCAGATTTTAAATATTGCTCTTATAAAATTAGAAAGTTGCTTGAATAACAGAATTTGTGCATTTTGAAAAGGAAATATAGTCTGAAACACAAATGTATGTCATTAGTGAATTCAATCCCAGATGACTGGGACTAAGAGACCAAAAAAAAGAAAGCAAATATTTAGATTTTTTTTTTTTGAAAATGTTATATTTTGGATGTAAACTACTTCCTTCAAGACCATTTACATTTACTACAGCAAGTTTGAAATTAGGTAGAGGAACTATTTTACATCAAAAATGTATTAAAAAAAAATAAAAGTAGAATACAACAATTTTGCATACAGACCATTTTCTAAGAGCAATAATGCCCTCAAGGTTGTGTGTTACTGTGTAAATAATGCCTTTTCAGGGGTATAGAGGCCCTCTGCCTGTGGCATCGAGCTTCATAACACCCCTAGATGGGCATTATATGCAAAGTAACATGAACCCTCTTGGGCATTATTACTTGCTTATGGGAACCATGGTAAAAACTACACTACTTTCATAGGTAATGGAGGCTCTAAAGAGCAAAACTATTATCATAGTTAGGAAATATGGACCTACTACATATTTCATGCCAACTTTCACACCTTAACATCACCGTGCCATTTCAACATTTTCTGTGTTACATCATGGCCAAACTATAATAATTTACACTAACAAGATGCTGTATAATTGATGGCAGGAGCTGAAAGAGTAAAGAGGCATGACCTTGGAAAGCCTGCCTTAGTTCTCTGGAATGTAGCTTAGTTAAAGTCCCTGGCTTCCAAATGTGTGGTAGTGAAGTAAGAAAAGTAGAATTTTCCTTTGTCTGCTGCATAACAACTTCTGGGATCAGCTGTTTGGAGAATCCTATGAGGGTTCCCAGTATGAAGTGGATCTGGCACAGTCTTGGCAGAGCATTTTCTGATGCCATTGGCATACCCCACTGTGGCAATTAATGCAGGCAACTCATGAAAAACATCAGTAAAACATCATGAGAACAACAACGCTTGGAGATGCTTTTTCCTTTTATTACACATTCTGGTACCTCGGCCATTCACCTTCAAATGGAACAATTTAATTCAAAACATCACCTCCTTGTATACCAAACACTGCAAACAATTATGTACAATTAATTGATCAATTAAATACTAATACTCATTATTAACAGGTTTTCTTAAAGTGCAACCACATAGTGCAAATCTATGCAACTCAAGGGAAACCATTATATACATCAAATAAAAAATAAGCACATATGATTTAACTATATACTCCAAACATAAAATAATAATTCATGTGTACATACAAATACATGTAAAAGTGTTTTTCTGTATATATATATATATATATATATATATATATATATATATATATATATATATAAACAATTTTACCAAATTTTATAAACTAATGCATTCATGAAAAAAATTCAATGTTAACCTCTTTAATTTGATCAAGCCCATATTTATATTATATTAAACTAACTGTTTTAAAATATATCATAATTTATTTCCATACAGAGTCCTGAGGAGGCAGCATCTTGACCTTCTTAAGAACACCACAAAAGAATGAAACTAAAATCAAGAAACAATAGCCAGCAACCATCCAAAAGTTTTCTTAGTTGGTGGGAAGAAGAACTCATCAGAATAAGAGCACCAGAGATGTATTGTTAAGTTGCATCTTAGCTGCATTGTCATATTGGTTGTCTGATTAATAAATCTGCTTCTTGAAGGCATAAAACTTAAAAGATCATTTTTTTTTCTTCTAGTTTGGGTGCAGATTAAGGAGAACAGCCTACTTTATTGGAAGAGATGGAGAGGCACAGGTGTGACACTGTTTTGTTTTATTTGGTAGGTATAATTGCACTGTATTCAGATTATCTTAATGTATTTGCTATCTCTTAGCAGGTGACTTGAGTGTGGCCCTTTAAAGGTTATACTGCCTATCATAAGGTATCCAGGGTACATTTATAATGCATTTCCTAGTATTTTTCATATGATCATAGAGTCATACAGATCATCGAGATGAAGTCCATTTCTATGGAAAAAACCTGATGATAAATGTTAATGCATTAATTTGAAAGTATGTAGTGCTCAATAAATACTTTTTGTTTACTTTGTGGTGGACCTTATTCCTGCGGCTCCAGCAGTACCATTTTTATTTGTTATTGAGTTGTTCTAGCCCTTTCAGAGCTAAAGATTTTAGGTATTGCTCTGTCCTTCTGTGGTTATTTATGTATTAGAACTATATACACTGAGTTTTCCGCTTTGTGTTGGTTTTTCTTTTCAACAGTTTTTCGTTGGTTTGTTTGTTCAGTTTATTCAGTAGTTTGTGGATTACAATGCAATGCAAGCTGAACAGCATGAGCAGCAAACATTATCACAGGTCTTGTTTTCCCAGAGGGAAAATGAAATGACTCTTCTTAACAGCTCTTACTGAGCAGCTCGCACAATAAGTGGATGGCTTGCATTCAACTTTAACTGCTATGCAAACGCAGCATGTTTGGGAGGTGAATGGCTTAGATAATTCTGCAAATGTATCAGCTGGCTCTGAAGAATGATTAATTCCACCATACTAGAGGCAGCAAACTGGCTTACTGACAGGATTGCAGCAATAGTAGATTAGTGGATACCAAGCTGCGCAAGACTGATTGTCAATACTGGCCTATGAACCTATGAACAAGGCAAATGACCTCAAACTCCTTCATATTCTAGTGTCTGTATATCACACCCTTGCCAACTGCAGAACCCCATCCATGAAACCCACAAATCATAAAACATTTCTTAATAAACTAGAGTACCTCTCTTTTAACCAAAACATGATCATTCTAGGAAAATGTAACTTCCTTTCCATGAATTGACACACGTGCAAATAAATATGCACAAAGCTTCACTCACTCTATCCCTACATACTCCCAAATCAAATAGTCCCCTCCTTACCTAGGGACACCAACATCCTGACAAACACACTGGGTCTGTTGCTCATCCATTGTCATACCCAAAATGGTCAGATCTGATTGCTGTACTGTATTACTCACCAAAGAATCCCAGTACAGGGCAGCAATCAATCCAACTGTCTTAAGCGAATTTTCCAAGTTCAATCTACTAGTGCTAGATGATAACTTGAGATAGTTGAACAGTCCCCAGTATGGTCCTATGCCAAATTCCTCTGTATATATACAATATATTTACTCACATCTTGCATATAGTCACATGTTCTTATTTGCCATAAATACAACATCAGGCTTAGAAACAAGCCTATCTGGTAGAAGTCAACTATAAATAAGCTCTAAAACAGAAATAAAAACTTCTTAGACCCAAAGAACAGAACAGTGACTCTATGTGCTAAAAATAAACCTCAAAAGAGTAGATAAAGAAGTCAGGGGCTTCCTCAGTCAAAGATAACTACAAGTCATTCTTTTCATTATTTAAAGGACCTCAGAAATAATACCCAAGATTGCACTAACACCATCACTTTTGGTGTCACTCAAGGATATAGCTAACATTCTTGGCGGTAAATTCATCCTTAATGTCTCCACTAGGTCACTCTAAACTCCCTAGTACAAAGCATAAACTCCATATTACCTCATGTAATTACCTCTGAACAAACATTAAAAGTATTCTCTAAGACGAGAAAACACCACATTTTTCAGTCCAGATAATAGGTTCATAGGTTCATAGGTTTATACTAGGCTATCTGCCCTAAGGCATTTATAAGCCTAGCCCAAAGTTTTGTGGCTTACGCCACCCCTTATATGAAAAAATACTGTACCCATTAGTTTGTTGTGCTTCTGTCCAGCAGTGACACAGAGATGATTCCCGGGGTAAACCTACGATCTCCCATTCACAGGTCAAGATTTCTCTTGAACAGAGCCAGCGAGGTGCCCTGCCTCACATGGACCGGGATTTTATTCCACAGCATAGGGAGTCTCTGAGTGATAAATCTATCCCTCCAGCACATCCTATTTATATCCGTGCTAAGGTTTAAGTCGCTTGCTCTAGTGGTTTTGGTGGATTTGGATTTTTTGAGGTGGAGCATGTCCATTAATTCCGGGTTGGACATGGCCTTGTATGTCAGGCACATGTCACCTACAAGCTGTTTCCTGCTCAGTGTGATATATCTCTACCAGACAACCTCTTTATAATATTTAACATTAGAATTTCCTCTGGTACAATCCTTGAGAGCTCTGCACAAGGAAGACACTGCCACAGATCCTGGCAACTATAGACCTATATGCCTCACCAGCACTGGTTGCAAGGTAATGAAATGCAACATTATGGACCTCATACACAATGGCATGGGAAACCTACAATCCCTAGATTCTAATAATTTTTGCTTTGTAAAAGGCAGATTGTGCTTATTAAACCCAATTGATTCCTTTTAAAGATTCAGAAAAGCATTAGATGAAGATAGCTATGCATACTATTTGCTCAATTTAACTGAGGCTTTTCATTCTAGGCCAGTATCTTGCATCATTGACAAACTGATCAAACTCAGTGTAAATCCCTGTCTAAACCATTAGATTGCTAAGTGATTCACTGAAAGACAGCACATTATTAGAGCTAATGGCACACTATCCTCCAAGTCACTTGTCACCATTAGTGTACTTCAAATTTTGTTTTGGGACTACTTTTATTTGGAATCTACATCTCTGATATTAAGTCTAATATCAAAGGCCACTGGCTAATGAAGCAGATGACTTCAAGCATTTAGTCACCATTAAGTTAATATCCTCCATGAGGGTAAATCAGACAAAGTTATGGTATCAGGATGGCAGTCTAAAGACGAATATCAAAAAATGAGCATTGTAGTTTAGGAGACAAGAATTCTCATACGCCTGCCATATAACTGAGCCCCCACCCTTAAAACAGACACTGTCATTAGAGACCAAGGCACAGCTGTGGATAATGGACTTTACTTTGACTAATAAGTATTGTCTGTCAGTAGGACTGCTTTCTACCCCACTAAGCTAATTGCCTAACTTTGACCTACACATAAACAATAACATCAAAAAAACACACCAAAAGCTTGGTATGCTCTACAGGCACCAACACTTTCTTAGCCTCTCTACTAGACAAACCCTTGCAACTACCTTTTTATTACCCTCTCTCCTTTATGGTGCCCCTCTCCTCATTAATATCTGAGATTCTACAAAATCCAAACTTGCTATGTGTTACAACAGAATAGCATAATTTGCCACCAAAGCCACATTCTCATTCCACCACTGTAAGTCACTGAAAAAATTAGGGTGGCTGGAACTCCCCCACCATCTCTCATTCACCCAACTAACTACTGTGCACAAAATAATCTACAGACCCACAGACTGTCCTGCTCTCTCAACTCTACTTGCCAAATACCATTCCAGCAGGCATCTAAGAACTGAAAATCATCTACTTCTAAAAGTAGATAAGCCCACCTTACCTGCTGGTCAACTCCTCTATGCCTTCACCGTTGCCAAACTATGGAACTCACTTCCGCCTTCTATAAGAAACACAGGCAGCACCACCAACTTCAAATAAATGCTGACAAATCATCTCGACTCTTCCTGGCTATGTTCCTGCTCCCTAACCTAACCTCTTCACTCTCCTTATATGATTACTAAACTCCTATGTCTTTTGCTACTAGTGACTGATGATATTTTCTCCATATTTATTTTTATCTTCACTTGATTCTGGTACAATAATACTGATCTCTGTTTATACCAATCTGATTGAATTCATTGAATTCTGCTTTAATGTATATTTTCTGTATATATTGCTGTAATTATACAAACTAGGTTCCTGCTTTTATGTATATATTCTGTATATGTTACTATATTTACTATCTGTAACACTGTTTCTGCTTCTGTACTAATTAACGTTTATATTTTTTCTGTATCTTGTTGGAGCTTTTCTCCCTGGGCCTCCACTGAAAATGGGCTCTTTTAGGCCCAGTGGACTTATCCCAGTAAACAAATGCAATAAATAAATAAATAAACCTTCTTCAAGTGAAAAGTGGTCACCAGTTCCTTCTACTCATCCTTCTTTGGCTCATTACTAGAATACTGTCTGTATTTCAGTATGTGCTTGTTCAAACACCTAATCCAAAAAGCACGTAGATAAGTATAAAAAAAAAAAAAAAATATATATATATATATATATATATATATCAGGTGCAAAGTCCCAAAGTTACACACACATTCTCTCTCGTTCTTCTCTGACTTCTACAGATCTCTACATGGTGATCTATGTCTGGCAAGCAAAACTGCAAATAACTCAGTGCTGCTTGATTTACTACATATTCATAAAACTGGTAGTGACACAAATATAAAATCATAAAATCAAGAGACCTAAACCTATACTGCAACATAAACAAGACATGGTGTTACAGCCACAGAATTTCCTACATGTGTAAATATGTTTTTATATAAAGCAAAGCACATTCCCTCACTAGCTACAAATCTAAGAAAAATGGTATATAAATTGCAAATTTACCCCAGGTCTGCCCCACCCCATCTGTTTTGTGCAAAGGGAATAACTAGTGGTGTACACCAGTGGAATTGCAGCAGCCAAGCTTAAAAAGCTTAGCTTGTCTGTTGCCAGGTAACAACCCATGTATCTATGAAATCTTTCTCCTGGTTGTTTGCTGTTCCTTCCCTATGGTATATGTTCAGTAAGGTGGAGGTTTAGATACTAGTCAGGGGTCAGTTTCTCTTTTTACCAGTTATAGATCGGACCATCTCAGAAGTAGTATCTTTGGAGTCCCAAGCACATGCCTTCACTGGGTAAAGTTCTTTACAATTTGATGTGCACTGATACACATAATGGTACTGGCATCAGTGCTAGTCATGGTACTAAAACTATGAGAAAGAAAGAAGTCAAACAAGCACCTTTACAGCCATTATTTTTAACTGGAACAAAAAAGGAAGTATCATGTGCACGTGCTATTAAAAATAAAATGAGTAGTCACCTACCCTCTTAACTGCAGTGCCTCCTATGACCAGATGACACATACCTGTTGGATATACTGACAGATACTTTTCCTTGTACCAAAATTAAGAAACCTAGTTATTTTGTTAGATCTAGACTTCCTGGTGATAATGCAATGGATCTCTTTAACTGCCTTACTAGTAATGATGACTTCACCCTTAGAGACTGAAGACTAGCAGCAAAAGAGTTTGGCTATCTGAAACATGACCTGTGCTCTGAAGATTCCAAGTATCAGTAAATATTGTAAAAATAACACTCCTAGTGTGTATTCGGGTAACCCACTAATGCTCTCTGCTTGTTAGGCTTATGAAAATATTGTACATATCTGTCTTCCAGACCTTTCAACTACCCCTATTTTGGAAGAATGCTCCTATTTTCACACATGATTTACCGCTGCACATGATGTACCTAATTTTTGGAAGCATGTCCCTATTTTCAGAGCTGATTTACCCTTTCAAACAATTTTCAGATACCCCCTCATCACATGTGATTTTTGAAACTGTCTAGTACATAGAAAACCACTCACCATGGGCAAGATACCACTGGTAACAATAATCTAAAGAGAAAGGACAGGCATCTTACATCTCCCTTTCCGTAAGCAAAAACAAATGGCCTTGTGTGGTAGAATTTTGCAATACAGTTCATTAAAGTCCACACACTGTACACTGTCTCTTTGATAACGTGCTTATACTTTTCTGTCATTTTTGTCACTGTTTTTTAAACGTGTTGCTGAGCAGCGGCCCTCATTCCTTCTGAAAGGGCAAATCTTATGCTAATTAGATGCCCAGATTTTTGAACGGATGTACCTGTTATTCAAGGGCTTTTGTATCTGTTTTCAATGTCTCCAGGTTGAGAGATATGGTGTCTTTTGTTAATTGCTGTTTTATTTTTCACAGTGGAATGTATCTTCAATTCTTTTAAGATTTACTTTGTTTTTACTGTTCCTTGCTTCATTGTAGATCTGGGCTGAGACTAAAATTCGTCCATGTGGATCACGCTGTATCCTGGTCACCAAATGTAATAAATAAATAAATAAGCATATGGCTGTTCCTGAAAGGATTATGTAATATCATTGTAGCTGTAAGACCTTTCTGGGAACATTCTAATGGAACAGCTGGCAGCAGGAACAGTTAACAGCTGTTACTGAGTTTGATTCCACAGGTAAGAGCAAATATCTGTTTAGTATAATGCATAGTTGTGATGCCACTCCAATTAAATTAGAGAAATCCGACAATATGAAACTGAAGAATATGTGACAAGCTTTGTGTAAGTGCTAAAATATTGCACTAAAACTCTGCTATATAAATGTCTCGTTAAATTGCCAAACAGGGCACATTTAATGGAACCAAGAGTTTATTTTAAATAGGAAACATTAAATACAGATGTATTCCTGCAATCTATGTTTTTGTATTAGTGAGGCAAAAAACTTAAGTTAGTACAGTTACATTTTGAATGGTAGAACATATACAGCTGTTTTAACTTCACAGAAACACCCCACAGAAACAAAAGTTACACAATCAGAGTGTTTAAACAAAGCCATAGCAACATCTTCTTTGTTTTTACTAATGGTTTATTTATTTTACCTGCACGGGATACAGATGAATATAAAATAATGTAAAACACAATGATACAAAACATTACATTCAGCAGAAGAACTGTTTCACATCAAAATAATATATAGATCATTTAAGTAAACATGAATTAGAGTGTCAATTAAAATTCAATGCTACGTCATCCAGAGTTGAACAATTCAGTGTCGATTAACTCCATATTGAGACTGAAATACTGAGCTACAAGCTATGCTTACATTATGGCAGAGATTCACAATATGGTCCCAATTGTTAAATAAAATGATTGTCTGTAGACTGAAATCATAAACTTAATTTGTCTTTGTGACAGAAGTGTCACTCAATACCCCTGAAAGCAGTTGTTTGATGACTGATGAAGTTGATGCATAAAATAGATAAAAGCAATTGAGTAATAAAAGTGTTTTTTATTTGAATACATGTTTTGGTATGACATCTTTTTGCTTAGAGAATTTCTGTTTTGTAATTTCCCACCATCCAGGTTCTGATGTTATTAGTTTCTTTACCTGCATATGATCTGACCCAATTTGCTATTAATTCATAAGTGTTTACTAGGCTAATGACCACAAGGGCCTTTTTAAGCCTAGCCATGCATCCCAAATCTCTGACAAGTTCTGATACCCTGTAAGCATGGGCCTCGGAGATGAACCATTTACAGGTTATCTGTGCCCATTAGAGACATAGGTGCCAAACTAGGGATGAATTTCTAGTTTCCCATTGAATTGTCCAAGTTTGCACTTGAATTGAGTTAAGGAGGGACTCTGCTTCATATGGATGGGGAGCCTGTTCCATAGATAGGGTAGTCCCTGGAATGCATACTCATCTCTCCAGCAGGTCCTATTTATATTACAGAAAGGTTTAAGTCTTTAGAATGGGTAATTCTGGTGCTGTTTGCTTTGTGGATATGCACGAGGTCAATTAGACTGGGGTCTGACAATGCCCTGTATACCAGGCATAGATCTCCCCTCAAAAGCCTGTAGGAGGCAGAATACAGGGATAGGGTCTTGAGGCAGTCTGCAGAGAACATTTTACTTACGCCCTGCATTCTTTTAGTGAGGAACATCTCTGGAGATTCCAATTGTTGGATTTGCCTGGTTAGGTACATTACCAAAGGGGGCATTGTACTCAATGATAGGTCTGATGAATGCAGAATACAGTGGAACAATGACTTCATTGGACTTAGATGCCATACCTTTGTTTACAAGTTGAGAGACTAGAATGATTTCCTCACCACTGTAGACACCTGATGGTCAAAGGCTAGATTACTGCAGAACAATAGGTATGCTGTACCTTTAAGAAGCATTTCTAAAGTCTGTCTGTGCATATAAATACCAAGCATGTGTTATCTTCAGTGGCATTTTGAAGGTTCAGCCAGAGTGTTAACATCTATGTGCATGATAGCTAGTTTGTTTGTAAGTTAAAGTTACTTAGCTTCATTTACAATGTCTTTGTATATAATAAAGCTGCTTGAACAAGAATCTACAGCATTCGCCTGTTTCTTTCTGACCTGGCGAGTGACGTGGTGTCAGAACCGGGATGGTGAAGGCTGCTCTTCAGAGTCACAAGGTGCAGAGGTAGAAACATAGACAAACTAAGTGAACTGAGAGCAAAAAAGGGACAGAAGCAAGCTAAAGGTAAAGAAAATATGCACAAAAATGTATTTATTAAAAGAGATAAAAATGGAGCACTAAGAGGGCACAAAATGTATTGCTGAGCAAACGAATATCACAGAAATGTTTATTAAGCAAAAGAGTAGCATAAGAAAATCTCATTAATGAAGCAAATTGATTGAAACTAGGTTATTTGATAAAACTAGCATGTTTAAATTAAAATGAGCATGTCTAGAATTAAAACAAGCACAAGAAAGTATAATGGACATGAAAAGAGATTAAATGAGTAAAACAAATATAACAGAAGAGGCATAAAAGGACATACTGCGCATATATAACGCAAGACGACCACGTGAGTTTTGACAAATTACTGTGTTTTGGCATAAATTACTATTTTGCATTGATTGAATCCTTCAATAGCATAACTAGAGTTATTCGAAGTATCTCAAAGTGTATAAAAGTGCTTACAGTGTGTGTTTATTACTGTGCATTTATGCTGGAAAGTTTTCTGTGTGTGAAGTGCAACTATTTTGTGAAGTGCAATCAAATACAGCCATTTTGAAAAGTTTCTTGTGCATGGAGTACTTGGCAAAGTGCAGCCATTTTGGGAAATTTCAGTGTGCTGTGTGTTGTTATTCGTAAAGTGCAGCTATTTTGAAGTATACAAGCAGCTTATTCTGATAAAGATGCACTGACCAGGGCATTCATTTTTCTAAACCTAGCAGGGTCAGAGGCCATTGAAAGGGAGCATTCATTTGTATATGCACCAGCAGTGTATTAAGGTGAAGGAGAAACCTGTCGTATTGTTGTGCAGGCTGAATCAAGGGAAGACCTTTAATATTTGAAGTGCAAATTCAGAGAAATGTGTAACTCCCAGACTAATATTACATTAGAAAGGCATTTGTTTTACACAAGAGATCAAAAACAAGGGGAAACTTTTGCAGCGTACATTACTGACCTAAGAAACAAAGTTAAAATGCGCAAGTTTGCAGATTTAAAAGATGAGTTAATAAAGGACAGACTTGTGTGAGGTATTAATAATGCTGCTGTGAGAAAGACTTTGCTTCGGGACAGTGACTTGATGCTGAGCAAAGCCACTGAGATTTGTCAGATCCATGAAGTTACTGAAAGGCACACAAGTATGCTTGCTAGTGATAAGAACTTGGTTTCAGTAGGCACCAGACCTAATGTAGACAGCATGCAGCATGTGACAGGCAAAAGCAGGTCTAGGCACATGGCAGCAGCAGCCCTTGCAGTTCTTCTAGGTAAAACCGTTAGTCTTCTAGTAAATTCCAAGACCATTTCAGTTAAAGGAACATGCTCAGTGCAGAACCAAGGTTATCCAGTGCAGAACAGATGCTGCTCAGTACAGTATAGGGGTGAATCAGCAAAACACAAATCAAGCTTTATTGTTAACTGTCACAATTCTGGTGCCAACCATGTGTCCAGAAGAGGAAAGTGTATAGCATTTGGTCAGCAATGCCACAAATTTAACAACTGGAACCATTTTCAAAGATTTTGTAAATCAACTAGACTTAACACAGTTACAAAGAAGAGTCATTCAAGAAACCAAGTTGATCAAGTAAACCTGCAACAGTCCACTTTCTATGTAGATGATGTGTCACTGATTGTTGAAAAGATTGATGCAATAGCTTTATTGGCAAGAAATGAAGTGTTTTGTACTGTTCAGATCAATGGTAAACCACCAAGCTCAAAGTAGGCACTGGTTCAAAGTGTAAGTTTATGTCTGCAGATACTTTTGAAAATGTCAGAGCTGGCAGACAACTAAATGTGACTAGTTTTGCAAAACATTTTGCTTATGGAGGTGAAGAAATTCAAACTGAAGGCTCAGTAATGCTTTCATGTTATGTGGCCAAGGACTATTATAGCCCGTTATTCTATGTAGTTCAAAGACCTGTGCAGCCATTACTGGGTCTCAGGGACAGTTTAAGAATGAATCTGTTTTCTTTTACCAAAGAAGTTCATCAAATAAGTATGTGTCCCAGTTCCAGCTTCACTAACACTATTTTTTCAGAGTATGGTGATATTTTTGATGACAAGTTGGGCAAACTTACAGTGGTATATTCTATGAAATTAGACACAGAGATCAGTCCAGTGGTCAGATCAGCAAGAAGAGTTCCCATAGCTATGCAGCATAAAGTCAAAGCTCAGTTGAATAAAGTGGTGCAACAAGGTGTAACTGGTCCAGTTACAGAACCTACCAAATGGGTGTTGTCCATGGTAGCAGCTCATAGAAAAGGCTCAGATAAAATCAGAATATGCATTGATTCAAGGGATTTGAACAAAGCATTGAAGAAGTCACAGCCCTGATAGTGAATGCCACTGTTTTTTTCTGTATTGGATACAAAGAGTTCATTTTGGCAAGTGATGCATGATTGCAAATCTTCACTACTGACTACATTCAGTACCCCATTTGGAAAATATACATTCCTTAGGATGCAATTTGGAATAAATTCTACTAGTGAAGTCTTTCACCGTGCAATGGAGCAAATTTTTTTCATTTTATCCTTGTATCTTAATAGTAGATGATTTATTGGTCGGAGGCAATGGTGAGGAAGAGCATGACAGAAATCTTAAGACAATTCTAGACAGAACACATCAAGTCAACGTAAAGCTCAATCCTCTGAAGTGCAAAGTCAGACTACCAGAAGTTACGTACATATGTAAGTCATTTATTTACAAGTATTGGCTTGAGACCTGACCTGTCCAAGCAAGCAGCCATTATTGAAATGCCAGTACCAGATAATGTGCAATCTCTACAACATTTTCTTCATACGGTCAACTATTTAGGCAAGTTTATACCAGACTACAGTGAACTGACAGTACCTTTGAGAGAGCTCACAAGTAAAACTATTACATGGTCATGGCTAGAGCAGCACCACAAAGCATTTGAAGTTCTTAAGCAGAAAATTGCTACCCCACCAACATTAAAATACTGTGATGTCAACAAACCAGTAACTATTTCCTGCGATGCTTCAAAATTTGGTTTAGGTGCATTTATTTTTCAAGAAGGCAAGTCAGTAGCCTACACATCTAGAGCACCTCCCCAAACTGAGATGCAGTATTCTCAAATTGAGAAGGAACTTTCTGCAATAGTGTTTGCATGTTCCAAGTTTCAGGATTATATTTATGGTCGATCTATCCAAATTGAAACTGATCATCAACCTTTGGTTACTATTTTAAAGAAGTCTATGCATTCAGCTTCAGCAAGATTACAAAGAATGATGCTTAAATTGCAAAAGTACATCTTCAAAATGGTCTATATGAAAGGCAGACTTCTTTATCTGGCTGATACCGTATCCAGATCACCCAGAACTACAATGGAACAGCTTGACACAGAGAATTTTGACTTTTATGTCATGGAAGTGCGTAATGTTTCTACCACAAGACTTGATGAGCTATGAGATCATGCAATGATTGATCCAGTTTTGCAAAAGCTCAATCACTACATCAGTGTCGGATGGCTGTCAAAGATATCTAGTGTACCACATAACATGCAACTTTCCTTTCCTTACAGAGATGAGTTGTTGATGGAAGATGGCATTATTTTCAAAGGTCCTAAAATTGTTGTTCCTGCTTCCTTATAACAAGAGTATATCCAGATTTTGCATCATGGTCACCCAGGTTCTGAATCTACTAAGAGAAGGGCGAGAGGATTTGTGTTTCGGACTTCTCTAGTGAAATATATTGACAGAGTACTTTCTTCCTGTTCAATATGTAATAGTACTATACCACATTTGCAAGAAGAGACACGTCAGCTAAGTCATATCCCTGAACTACCTTGGTAAATAGTAGCTACTGACATATTCGAGTGGAACAATCAGCATTAATTAGTACTGGTAGACTCTTATTTGAATTGGTTTGAGATCGATCTACTATCTAATTTAACTTCTACTACAGTCATTACTAAGTTGAAATGCCATTTCACAGTCTGTACCAGTCAGTCCACAAAAATTAATCTCTAACAATGGTACACAATTTACCAGTCAATTGTTCAGAAATTTGCAAGAGAGTGAGACTACATACATGTTACTAGTAGTCCAGAGTATCCACAATCAAACTGACTTGCTGAACCTGCAGTACAGAGTGCAAAGCAATTACTTCAGAAGTCAAAATGTGATAATACCAATTTATTTTTGAATTTACACAATCTCAGAAACATACCCCGTGATGATATACTTGGCTCACCTGATCAGAGACTTCTATCCAGGCAAAGCAGAACAACATTGCCTATCAGTTCTAGTTTATTTAGGCATTATGCTAAACACAACAAAGCCATTAGAGCCAAGTTATTTAAAAAGCATTCTTTTCAAAGGTCCAGCTATGACAAATCGAACAGATTTCTTTGTCCACTGAAAGAAGGAGAAATAGTGAGGATACAAACAGCAAAATGTTTTCAACTGGATTGGTCAAGTAACAAGTATATGTGCAGAGCCACGATCCTGTTTTATTAGATCCGAGGGTGTGGAGTACAGGAAAAATCATAGACATCTTCTTCCCGCAGCAGAACTGATATCACAGGCTTGTTCCTGTGAAAAGACTAACTCACAAAGCAATCCAGATGATATTACAGTTCCAGAATGTGTCTTGACTCCTGATACTGTTTCGGCAGATGGTCCCAAGGTTCCTAAGACTGAACAGTCAGCAGACACCATTCCAGTTACTAAACCAGATCCCAAATTTTATGTCACATGATGCAGTCGCATCTCAAAGCCTAGTGTGAAATACACAGCATCTTGGACATAGTTGTATATATGTGCTTAGCTTTGTATAATTGCACAATGAAAATGACTCCTTTGTAAATTGCATATTTATTAATACTAGTGACAATGTGTGACTCATTTCTCAAAGAGGGAGGATGTAGAATAACAGGTATGCTGTATCATTTCTAAAGTCTGGGTGTGCATATAAATACCAAGCATGTGTTATCTTCAGTGCCATTTTGAAGGTGCAGCCAGAGTGTTAACATCTATGCGCATGATAGCTAGTTTATTTATAAGTTAAAGTTACTTAGTTAGCTTCATTTATGATGTTTTTGTATATAATAAAGCTGCTTGAACAAGAACCCACAATGTTTACCTGTTTCTTCCTGACCTGGCAAGTGACAATTACTATCAATGTGTGCGCCTATGTCCCTGACTACTGGGCCAACTCTAAGGGGTGTGTTGTCAATATGATAGTTACCAGGGTTGGATGACTTCCCAAAGGATACTATTATGCATTTCTTAGCATTTAGTTTTAGTCCATGGCTCTGACACCAGTTGTTTGTCTGTGTCAGCCCCACCTAGAGAATATTTGTGTCAGTGTGAGATTCAATGGCATCTCCTAATTTGCAATCATCTCCAAATTTAGTCAGTCAGAGACCACTGACATTGACTTCTTAGAAATAAATGCCAAAAAGGAGTGGTCCAAGGACTGATCTCTGAGGGACTCCACTTGTGAATGGCCTCTTTTTAGAGGTGGACACCTGCCCTGGGTGTTGTCTGTGAGCCAGTTGGCTATCCACTGGGTGAAATATAGATTTGTACCTAACCTCTTGAGTTTGTCAACAATGTCTGAGTGGGCTATTGTGTCAAATGCCTTGGGCCAGGTCATGGTAGGCAGCATGAATGATTTTGCCCTCATCCATTGTTTTGGTGACCTTCTCAAAGAAGTCCACCAGGTTGAGTAGGCATGATCTGCCCTTGATGAAACCAAATCTGGTTGGGTCCAGTGTTTAGAGGTTTACTTTATCTCTTCTGATTATCTCCATGATAATTCTTTGGGTTCCTATTAGCACTCTGAATGCTTGAAATGTCGAATGTCATATGGTCGACACCATATGATTGATATGTCAAGAGTCTGAAGGTTAAAAGTAATAGTGCTGTTCAGTGCAGAATGGGAGAATTTCTATTTTCTGCACTGAAGTGCGATCTCGGAGTTGGTATATTTAAGTAGGGGTGGTGTGGGGGGTGCAGGGGGGCTTGCCCCCCTGCCTGCACTGTTAAGGTAAGTTTTTTTTTTGTTTTATTATATATTCGAACTTTTAAACTTCGATCATATATTGTTGAACATATGGGATTCGAAGTTTAGAAAGTTTGAATTTATAATATAGACCCTAATTTTTTCCATGGTTTTATATATATATAAGACCAGTGAGACTTTTGGGTCTGTAATTTCCAGGGTCTGTAGATGGCCCACCTTTGTGCAGAGGGATGACTTGTTGCCCTTCTCCATTCATGAGGCATGAAGCCTGATAGGTCATGTTTCATGCTATTTAGAAGGCATCCTGAGATATTGTCTGGGCCCACTGATGCAGTGTTCATGGTCTTAGAGAAAGCATTAAGGACCTATTCTCTAGTGATAGTAAGGGGAGTTATATGATTTTATTTCCCGAGGGAAGGTTGAGGGGGTGAGAAGTGTAAAGTTGGAGCTGAATTTATCAACCAGGAGGTTTGCTATATCTTCTGGCTCAGTATAAGTGGCTCCTTTTAAAATAAGCTCTGCACACAATTGCCTTTGAGGTTGCAGACATAGCTAAAGAATGCTTTGTGGTTGTCCTTGGCCTAGGAGGCCAAACATACCTCAAATTTGGTTTTGGTAAATGTTATTTGTCCTCTGAGTGGTTTGTTTAGTTTGATGAGAGTGCTTTTATCCTGCTGGGTGCTGCACATCCTAATTTTTGTCATGATTTTTTTATCTCCTGTTGACTTTACAAATATTTTGCTCTAAATAAATTACTTATTTCGAAGGGCACCTACTTTATATTTTATCCCTATTGATGCATTTATTTTTTAATTCTATAACTTTTAATGAGGTATGCTGAATACTCCATGCTTTCCCAATTGTACTGTATATTATTAAAACTTGGTAGATATTCTTGCAGCCAGAAAACCGCTGTTTGTTAACATGCATATTTCTATTTTTCATTGTTGGGCAGCAGAGCAATAAACATATATTCACACTCGGAGGAACAGATAGATATGGTAGACTTAGGAGGAATAGGTACTGTACAGTACAGCTCTGTTTGCATTGCTGGATTAAGGCCTGCATAGTACCCAGTTCTTCTGGCACAGTGAGGATTTGTTCATGGTATAAGAGCAATGATGATACTTTCTCACATTTCTAAGGGGAAGGCTGTGGTAACATACTGGTGCATGCTCAGTAGTCACTATCCTGGTAGAGACTGGGATTACTGAGAGGGAGGCTAACAGTAGTAAATAGCTGTTGGCATCTCAGTGAACATCTGGATAGTGCTACAAAAACTTAAATATCAGGAGCAAAACTTCTTTACCCTTGCAGTCCCTGTACAACTCCTTATTCTTTTTGACTAATTGTCTCCAGTTTATTTTAGCACTTTGAATTCTAATGTTTTCAAAATGAATTATCTTGGCTGCTCATGTTTCCTCAAAACACTAACTTCATTTCTCAGGAAAATACTATTAAAAGATCTCAATCTTTTCTTCCTTCAAACTCTTTATAATAGAACATTTATCTTAACTATCTGTCTCAGTGTCTCTGGAGCCTCGTTTTGAGTCTTACTATTCAATACAGAAGTAGACATAGGAGATCTCACTTTTTATGTACATCCCTTTAAAAACTGACCAGATTATAGAACATTACTCTACAACAGACCATTTATATATTCCAGTAATGTAATTTGACAGTCCCTTTGAGAGTTCTGTGATTTTTCCTGAACTATTTCATAGACTGAAGTGTTCTTTCAACTTGACCATATTAAAGTTTATAATCAGGACTCAAAGTAATATGCTAGAATTCCCATTTATAAGCAAAACGTTTAAACTCCCTCCTAGCATACTGTAAACCATTGTCTACTGTTACTGCAACAATATTTGGAATGCCATGCATATAGTTTTAGGTGCATTAACAATAGCTTAACTTTTATTAACAGTTAACTTCACACCTTCAGGAAACTTTTTTTTAACACCTTAATTGAAGTATCCCTTAAGACAGCCAAGGATACATTTATAGTAAAGAAAATAAACCATGTTAGTATATTCACAATTACTAACATTATACATCACATGCATGTTTTTATACAACAATCATCAATCCAGCATTACACAAATTGTTCATTTCTTGTTTTCCATTAAACCTCGCTCCTTCTCTAAAACATTATTTTACATTTAGTGTTCCCACAATTTCCATTTTTTCAATATAGTTTGATCATAAAAATCCCACTCCCAGTTCTTTTACCTCTGATACCATATTCACTACTTCAAATAGTTTAGATTTTGATTTGTAGTTTCTATTAATTGCTTTTTGGTAGCCGCTAGCATTAAATTTAGCAAGGCTTTAATATGTCTACCCAATTCAGATCCTGTATCCCAAAAACATTTACACTCATTTGCTCTGCCAGTATTTCTGACAGAGTACTATGCAGGGAATTGTTCAATTTTGCAAACTCATTACACGCCCATAACATGTGCTGCCATTTATCTCTTTCTTTCCCATCACGCCTCCAACATTTGCCTGCTTGGGATATAAAAATACCTATGCAAATACTTCCAAGCAAAAATCCTAAATGCTGCTTCTATTGTTTCCTGGTGAACCGCTTATCCAAACTGTTTTTTTACATTTATTTCTAACATCCTCTGATCGATTCATCATGCCTTCCTAATTTTCCCTTTTTTAACAATGGTTTATGATCCATTTTCAAGTAAAAACTCTAACAAAGAAGGTCTTTTACTTAGGATTCCCCTATCCCTTTCCCTTTCTCTTTGCCTATTCTCTGATATTACTCTCTGATATGGAAGGCAATCTCGAGCCTGAAATCTAAATGTCTTCTTGGCTTTTCCCGTTCTATTACCATTCCCTCTCTTGTTACTTGTTCCCAATACCTTGGTTCCTTTGCCAGTTTTCTCCAATAAATTCCAACCCCATCTTACCTGTTGTCTGTGTTCCTAATTGCAGTCATCCCTATCAGCAGAATCTCCTGTTTTGCACTCTCACCTTGATTTAGTTCTTAGTATACTTTCTGCTACTTTATGAATATAATATTCTGTATGGCTGTTATTATTCTTTTTAAGGATCTGCATCTAAAATCCCATTCTCTCCTTATTTCCTGAATTTCTCATCTGATTCATTATCATCTCTTTGCACTTTGAATTATCCCTTTCTGTTTGTGTTATATATGTGAGCCTTACCTGTGTAGCTATAACATATCCTTCGAAACCAGGTAATCCTAAAACACCTTCTTCTATTGGAAGGATCATTTTATCCCACTTGAATCTGGCCCTCTTCCCCTACCAGATAAAATCCTTAAACTCTTTATAAGTTACTGTCTACGACTTCTCCTCTGGTTGATGAAAATATGCCTGATCTGTATATAAAGCCAAAGGGAATAAAATAATTTTCAAGGCTTGTATCTTGCTATCCATATCTATAAACAAGAGCTGCAAGTTTATCACTTTTTGTATTATTTTAGCCTCTTTTCACATATCCTTAGCTGTCATAACACAACCTTTATGACTCAAACACCTAAATACTTCATGTTATCGTGTTCCCATAAATATGGGTATTGCTGAACCAATTCATGTGTGGCTACATAGTTTACAGCCATAACCGTTGTTTTGTCTGCATTAATTTTATATACATAAAAAATCTGATTCAGTCACAGAATATTCCGCTACACTAAGATGTCCTTTCCTGGTTTTGTTGAGTACAAAATAATACACTCTGCAAATAAAGCCAACTTTTCTTGAACATTATACCAATTATATCCTTGAATTTTTGAGTCTCTTTTTTTTTGCCAATGGTTCTAAATATAATGCAAATAATAAAGGGAAAAGATGACACCCCTGCCTGGTTCTTCCATTCAGACACAACTTATAAATAGGAACACTCCCACTTTGATTTGTGCCTATGATCTTTCATATATCCTTTTAATTAACCTTATTATTATATCAAGAAATGTAAATGATTCACTTGCCCTACTCATAAAATCCCAGCTTACTCTGTCAAATGCTTTCTCTGTATCAAGACCTACTAATAGCAGAAGTACTTTCTTTTACTCTGCTTCCTTCTGGATTGTCACTGCTCTGTCAATGTCAAATGCTTGCCTCCTCTCCACAAAACCACATTGCCTTCCCCAAAATCACATTGGTCCTTATCTATCAATTGTGCCATCATCTTTGCCATTCTTTTAGCTATTATAGACATAAACACTTTATAACCATGGTTTAAAATTGATATGTGCTTATCTGAAGCTTCCAGGCTGCCATTAGAATATCATTAATTCCTGGAGAATTTCCTGCAGATTCGTTATTCATCACCATTTTTATTTCATCTTCTCCTATCATATGCCCCTCCCCAGATGTGAAAACTATTTGCATATTTTCAGAAATGATTAACTTTTATCCTTGAAGATACCAGTGTTCTGTCTTTTATTGTCCTGTTATCAGCTTGTCTCCATGAAAATGTAAGAGAAAAAAGAAAAAATGTAGTTGTTTGCTGCAGCCTGATAGACAAGCTGAAATGTGTATTGGTAAAAGAAAGCTCTTCATTATATTTGGTGTTCTCATGTTTACTTATTTCCACTCAACATTTCTTATTAGATTAAGCCAAGGGTCTTAATCCAGGAATTCACCTATGCAAAATTAAGAGAAAACATATCAGCTCTCTATATATTATATGTGCACTTTTATACCATCCCCGAGCTAAATAACCCAAAATTACAGCCTATTAACTTAAATATGCTTTTGTCTTCTATCTTTTCTTTTTGCAATGTAATACCCACATTTCTTAATACCAAAAAGGAGAAAGAAAGAGAAGAGAAGAGGTAGAAAAGAGGCATCTGCTTATTTGTTTAACATTATCGCATACAAGAACTAAAAATACTTTAATATAAAATATGCAATTTATATTGTAAAAAGTTTCATAGAAAGGAAAATGTTCCTTTTTCCCTCCCCTCAGACTCCATCCAAACATTAATGACATGAAATGCGGCACGTGGTTTACAGTTCTTCACAAGTTTAACAATGTCAACAAAAGTCCACTCTTTTCGCTTATTCTTTTACAGCCATATTTCAGAAATGTGACTGATGCATTGCAGTCGCACATGTATTCACTAATTTCAAATTTCTGGACTTCTTCCTGTTCCTCTCCACCTCCCTACTCCATTTTCAGGTTCAGTTCCATGGTACTCCAGATTCTTCTGTTCAAATCCTCTGTTTTTCTGTCTCTCAAGCAGTTTTTTGGGACAGTGGACAATGTTTCAGTGGTAAATTCTCTCTGTATGTTTTACTGTCAGAAGAATGAGAAGCAGAGTTGCCTTCAGCTTAATGGCTCATTTTTTGTTGGACACACTTTTGCATTTCCTCCTTACCCTGTTCTGCATCAAAAATAACTTGTCATCCTCAGCTTTGAGCACACTTGACTTATTTTATTCCTCTAGATTACTGGAAGCCATGTCTTGCATTAAAGCTGGAGCTTGAACTGTTTTTTGCTAAACAGCTGCAGGATTCTTCACGTTTTTTCTTTGCTTTTCTATCTGATTTTCCAACAGGTTCTATTAGTTTCTCCTTTGCTGGCATCCAGGCAGTATACTTACTAGCGAGAAACTGAATTTTACTCAGGTTTATAGCATCACTGGCTATTGTCTATCACTTTCTGTTTTCACACCGAAAGAGCTGAAGTTAAGCTGTTGATCAGTGTGCAGCCATCTTGGAAGATTGAGAGATATGCTTTTTAAGTTAACTGAACAGTATTAAGGAAATCTGAAAAGACATTTCTAATTTGATAAATACAATACAATAAAAAAGTCAGGTTATGTTAACTAATACTAATCTGCTGTTACTTTAGATTGTGTCATGATAAAAATGAACTAAAAATGTACTGTCAAAATGTAGAATATAATTTTTCATCAGTTTGAGACTTACTAGGCACTGGGTTTTGGAGTATATACTGTAATACCATTATCTCCTGACCATTGTCTGAGATCACTGTAAAACAACAATGCATTGAACAATCTATAGTTTTACTAGAAGAGAATGTAAAACAACATTTGTCCTGCTAGGACATAGTTTTCATGATGGATCATGATTTAAGGGATGGATGCACTAATAAACTTAGCTATTTAAGAAAGGTGTTACTTCTGTTAATGTGGGGTCATATTTTCCAATAATTACTGCTGTTGCTAACTGTGTGTGTTTTACTTCTAGTGACATTATTGCTGATGAACCTCTCAATAGAATATTACACAAGCAACTCATAATGAGTAACTCTCTTCCTATATCATGGTGTGTGTGTGTGTGTGTGTGTGTGTGTATATATATATATATATATATATAGCTGTAGAGATATACATACACACACACACATATATATATATATATATATATATATATATATATATGTGTGTGTGTGTGTGTAGAGATATACACACACACACACACACACACACACACACACATATATATATATATATATATATATATATATATATATAGAGAGAGAGAGAGAGATCGCTTTCTTAAAACAAGCCACTACTAGACCAAGGTTGGTGTTGGAAAGCACTCATAACTGTCCATCAGCACCCAACATACAGTACACTTCTAGAGCTAGTTCTTTATTGAGGGCATAACATGATCTTCTGATGTTATTTGTGTCCTGATAGTTTCTATGCACAAAATTGCTACAACACATTTGTCAAAACAGATGTTGTATTGCCATGGTCAGACCCAAACTACTTTGTGTTCTGCATTTGATTGTAGTTGAATATAGATGATTATCTATGATTGTAACTATGTGTTTATGGCATGGATGCCAGTCTTGAAGTGAATTTTGGCATCTATGCTGAGAGAATATTATAGTAGGTTAGGATATGATCATAATTCTTTTTAGTACATGGAACATTATCTGCTTCATGTATTACTAGTTAAAAAAAATGTGAAAAATATTTTGTTAGATATCAAAACCATAAAGCACTTAACGACTGCTGTCAAACAGAGAGCAGCACACCTTTTCATCAAGGAAATAAAGAAAGTCAGGGCCAACTTACTGGCATAGACAGCAGGCAGAAATAAGACTGCTTTAAATTCTGCTGCTATCATTCGCTGGTCAGTACCGGGAAGTGTAGTGCCTAGTGGGAGAACTAAACTTAATAGTGTTGGGGGGTGAGTGCTTGAGAATTGTTAAGACTGGGACTTGTTCTACACAAGTTCTTAATTAGTTTGTCCCTTTTCCTATAATTGGAGTGCAGCCCTGGTGTTCCATGCACTGCAAGTGCTCTAACAGGTGAACCAAGCACCTTCAAATAAACGTGGTTCCTCTGCTGCTTCTGTATGTAATGTGCACATTTGCCATGTATTGATTTCAACATTTAACCAGTTTCCACAACTTTTCTTGTAATTCATTTTTCAAGGATACACTGCCAGCATTATTAGACACTAAGCTCAGATAAAACGTATCATAATTGCTGCTTCTATACTATACTTATCTATGTTCGAATGTTGATTTATGCTTTGCATGTAATTGTTGTATGTGCAGCTTCAAATCCTTACAACTGAATCTATGGTAGCTCCTATGCTTAAAAATATCAGTTGAATTTTAAAATTGATGGCTCTGACTTAGCTGACCAAACCTACTTCCAAACAAGACTCTACTTTCAGTACCCTTCTGCATTTTAGCTAAGGAGACTACAGAGTGTAGATGTTTTTACAATCTTAAATGTATGCTAATCCCAACAAAACTATTGGCTGTGGGTACTGAGTGATTCAGCTATAGTATTAAAGTTTAAATCCTCTTGTAGCTAACCTGGCACTGGATATTGCAAAACATACTGCTATACCTGTGCTGGCCTCAAACTTTGCTCACTGTCAATAAAATAGTGCTATCAAGATGAATGTAATCTAGCAAAAGGAGTTTTAAAAATGTAACTCCATCCTGCATGCCTCCAGTGGTGTCATCATTGTTAAAGACATAATAGATTTGTGATGTTCTTATTCAAAACTAGTAGTGCTCCCCTGAAAAATATATCAACATCCACAGATTTCTCAAAGGAAAACCTTCAATTAACTAATTTATGATCATCATCAGCCTGCTTTTCCTATTACTACATGGGGGAGGGGGGGTTAGTGATGTCACATCAACTGTTACCGCTTGTTTCATTCACAGCCAGTCTCCTACATTCTTCACCAGTCATGTCTGACTGCTATAGGTCACCTGTCATGCAATCTGTGCATCTCTTGGCCAGATGACATTAGCTCCCCCTTTCCTTTTTCTGTACCCACTTAAACATTCTTCACCAAATCGCCCTCTGCTTCCCTGCATATGTCACCATACCACCCTTGTCTTCTCTGCAACTGGGGCTATTTTGGCTTCTGGTTTGATGTCCACATCTCTTATTCAGCCACATTCCCCATCTCTTAGGCACTTCATCTGCTGATCTGTGTTCCCTGCTCATGTTTTTGTTCCATACAGAAGCACCGTTCATAGTACCAAATTGTATGACTTATTTTTCAGTTTCTTTGGCATTCTTGTGTCATATACTACCCCAACACCTTGTGTCAGTATGTTGCACCACCTTTGATTCTAACTCTGATCTTGTCACCCAGGCTTCCCTTCTCTTCAACCACACTTCACAGATACTTGAAGCTGTTTACCTTTTCTGCTGTTTTCCCTTCTATTTCAGTTTTCAGCTTCTGATTCTCCCATTTGCTAACATGACCACTGTTTTGCCTATACTGTTTCATGTTATGTGCCTTCAGTTTTACATTTATGTCCTCTATCATTTGCTGAACTTCCTGTTCACATTCTCCATGTGATGTCACATCTTTTGCATACAACAGATTTGGTGCTCCATCCCCTCTTACTTGTTTTCTAATATAGTCATTCACCAGTATGAACATGAGTGGACTTAATGCTGAACTGGGATGCACACCCACTCATACTAGGAATCCCTGTTGAGTACACCCACAGTTCACACTACTGTCACTGGACCTGTGTACCTAGCCTGCATTAATTCTGTCAATGTTTCTCAGATTTCATTCCATCACAGAACTGTCCAAGTCAGCTTTCTTGAGATTTCCTTAATGCTCAGTTAAACTCTTTCCTCATCTTCAACTTCTACTTCTCCACTGTTTCATTGCAACCATTGGGGCAGTTGTACTACTCTTAATCTGACCATTGGGGCAGTTATACTACTCCTGATCTGAATCACAACCGCTCATCCACCATCTTACTTTTGCCTATGCTGCACATTCATATATCAATCAGTCTCTGTCTCTCTCTCCAGCACTTTCACGTAGTGGAACAGGATGTTGATACCTACATATTGTCTACAGTGGTGAATGAATCCTTTGTTCTTGCACACTGGCTCTAGAATAGTTATTCTCTGGTCAGACTTTCTCTCCATACTGACAAGAGCACAACCAGGGCTCATTTCTCTCCTGTTGCACCCAACATTTTTATCATAAATACTATGACTTCATCTGTGCCTGCTGCTTTGCCTGGTTTCATTTTCCTTAGTGCTCTCTGTATTTCCTCTCGGAGTTGGTATATATAATTTGCAGGGGGGTGGGATGCATAAACATAAAAACGTAAATTTTCTGTGTTTTTTTTTTTTAATGTTCAAATTTTCAGAAACTCGATCATAGGTCTCATCCATATAAACATTGAGTTTCTGAAAAAAAAAAAAAAAAAAAATATATATATATATATATATATATATATATATATATATACATTTATATTTATATGTATGTATGGGTCTACTACTTTACAATGAATTATCACTTAACCGAAAATGAAAAGTAGAACCCCTCTTCAACGAAAGTGCACTTCAATGAAAGTGCACTTTCTCTGAAGTCTAGGCAGGCGCCAGATCACCTCACAAATAAAAAAAAACTATAACAAAAACATGCTTTTGCAGGGGAAAGCCCCTCTGCACCCCCCACACCCTCCTACATTAATATACTAACTCTGAGATCGCACTATAGTGAGGAAAAGTGAATATTCCCATTCCATGCTGTATCGTGATCTCCGTAGTCAGTTTTTGAATTTTCAGTATTTCGAACAAGTGGATTCGTGCAAGTGAATTTCAAAGTACTGAAACTTTGACCAAAAAGAGTCTCTCACACACACACACACACACACACACACATACACACATATTTATAAATATATACATATTTATAAATATATGTGTGTGTGTGTGTGTGTGTGTGTGTGTGTGTGTGTGTGTGTGTGTGTGTGTGTATAGATGTGTGTGTAAAAATACAAGTAGACTAAGCCTGGCACTTACCTTTAGGGAGAGATAGGGAGGCAATACAACAAAAACAGTAACATCACATAAACTGTTCAGTGTAAAAAGAAACACATAAATTTAGCAGACTGATGTATATAAATTATTTAAATTTATTTTGTTTTGCAACACTTCTAATATGTATTCATTATGAAAAATTATTTGGATGAAATTCAAAAGCAGAGCTTTACTTAATAACTTCTTACCAAGCTTTGATATGTCCCCCACTTACTTAGCAATGAAACAAATTTACAATTGGTTTATTACAGGGTTTAAATGGATAAGAACATTAATAAATTATTTAAAACCAGGGATAACAGTTTTCAAGGTGAATCATTTCAGTTACTACCCCCCAAAAACGAAATATATATTCCCTAAGGCTACTGCAGTCCCAGAAAATAAGAAATGGTATCATAAGATTCTTGGATGGCTCCTGTAAGTAACCTCATAGGATGCACATGATCTCAGGTTAAAAGGATTCTTGCACCGGAGAGGAATCTGATATAGAGCAGAAAATAAATTTGGAATTTAAAAAGTAATTAACAGGCTTCAGTTTAGTGAAAGCTTCCAAACAAACTGGACCTACTAAAGGAACTGGATGTGGAAACCTTTGTTGTTTTAGATGAGGACAGTAACAAACATGGTACTTGTGGGACTGCATACTATCTTTTGTCATTGCTGTATAAGATACTGTCCTGCAAAAGGACTCACAATAAAAGAAAACGTGTTACCAGAGTGAATCTGAAGGAAGGAAGGCTTTTAATAGGAATGACTTCTGTATATTAATGCTCCATACCACACTATTAAATGCAACTATTTAATTACAACGATATACTGATTCTCTCACTCACACCTTCTGCTACAACTAAATCCATGGTCAGATGTGTGCAATGTCTTTGCTATCAACTTAATAAGTTGTCTATATTTATGGATGCATTTTACCTATGTTCAATTGAAGCATGTGTTTTTGATGGACCATTGGCAAAAAATTTGAAACTAAAAATGGTGAAAAGCTCTGTGGCTGCCTTGGTTACAGACTGGCTTTGACCCAACAAATCTCTACCTGAACAGAGAAATGTAATTGTTGTCTGTATCTTGTAGATATTAAAAACAATGAGCAGCTTTCTGTTTTATTTTCACTCTATGATATTGTACTCCATGGGATGAAATGAGATCAGTTTTAGGTGCTAACGCCAATTATATGTGGAATAATGAATAAAGTATTAGAGAGATGGGGAACGCTAAGTAAGCAACAGTACCAAATGGGGGTGCATTGTTAATCAATTAATGGACTACCCAGAGGTTGATTGAGGCCTTGTATTAACTTAAAAAGCCTTGTTGATTTGGGAAGGTTCACTGCTCCCTAATAACACCCATCTTAGGTGATATTATTAGGTTTTGTATGTGGGCTGTTTCAACTCATTGCATGTTTTTTATAAAAAAAAAAACAAATAAATCAATCATTTTTTTTTCTAATTTGATGGTAAATAGTCTCTATACCAGTTATGTAATTTAGCTTGTTATCTCTAAACAACAGTGGTTCAGATATGTACACCAAGGTAAATTGATAGATGAGAAAATTGTCCTTTAAAAAAAAAAAACAGTAATTTTAAAATACTCAGCTCATTTATAAAATGTAAATTTAAATGGCAGACGTTTTGCCACATAGTCATTTTTATCCATTGCCATAGTACTTTATACTGTAATACAGAAAAAACACAATTACGTTGCAACATGCAATAGAATACAACCCATTTCTAAACAGAAAAAGTCTCTTATTTAGCCCTGTTATATTTTTAACTTCATAGAGATGACATCATTATCACTTAGTTATCAGAAACAGAAAGACAAGAAAGGTACTATTTTTATCAGTGTCTAATGCTTTTAATTTGCATTTTTACTTTTTTCTTAGCCATTAGCCAAACCACATGATAAACATGGCATCTGTAGCACATCAAGACCGATATCTGTCATTAATATTTATGAAATTCATATGATGTACTTCTGTACAGAGAATGGTTCAGGAATGGTATATAACCTGACTACTGAGGAAGAGATTCTTTCAGTTAATGTGATAATGTTACCATACCATGGACTTACTGACTGAATCTGATATTTGAACCTTTTTTGCACATTGCCACAGTCTGCAGTCATAAAGGAATGTGATCATTGTTTTAAACCATGTGTTCCTATTTTAATTGGTGTCATAGGTACACCTCTGGTACTCTGATATTTTTTATGATTATTTTATTATGACATTTTCTATTTTATGTAAATGATACTTTTGATTATTTTACATATCATCTACCAAATTAGACATTCTGTTTTCTTAAAATATGTACTTTATATGTCTTGCATTTCTTCTGCACTAAAGACTATGCTGATCCTTCATGCAAGGTTATTTGGAATCAAGAAATGTTAAAAAGTACTACCAATAAATCAAATTGAATTTTAAATTAAGACAATGGTGGGAGGCTGGTATGATGGTTAAGGCACTTACCTCACAAGCACAAGGTTCAGGGTTTTAGGCTCACATGGGGTAAATGGCTAGGTTGAAAGAGGCAGTTAGCCTAGTACTAATCTATGAACCAATTATAAACCAGTTTTCATAGTTATGAATAATAGCCATTATTTATTATTAGCAATAATTAAAACAGAGCTATGCTTTCACTGCAGAATTTGAAATGAATCTGCAGCAGGATGCTTTATACACCATCTACGCTGAAAAGTTATCATAATGTCACTTCCTAACCTGGTATGTGACATTAATAAAACCTGCTGGAGGGATAGATTTGTCCCCCAGAGGTTAACATACCTTTGGAACAGACTCCCACTTCATGCCTTGTAGGCTCTCTTCAAATGCAAACTGGACAATTGGATAGGTAACTATAAACTCACCCCGGGGGTTCCACCTGTGTCCCTCTTTGACAGGGGCAATAGGTGCTGATCATGGAAATAAGTGTAGAATTGGCTAGGCTTGTAAGGGCCCTAGGGCCATTAGCCTAGTAACTTCCTATTATCCTATATGCTTTCAATGGTTTTGAAGCCAACCTTCCATATTTGATCTGCTGTTAAATAGCACTGAAATTATCGTAGGAAGAAAAAAAAACAATTTGTGACCTGTTGCTACTGCAAGGACAGATCATCTCATATCTTGCAGGAGACTTGGATCTGAGTATCGACCTGTTTCTTGGAAGGATAGCCAGGAGATGAAGGAAAAGTGTTTTTGACTGATTCTTATTCATGTAGCACAGATGCAGAGATTCTAGTCATAGTTGCAAGGAAACCAACACAGATGCATTTAGCACTCGCAAATTGGGCAGAACAAATCTGTAATATAGGCAGTTGGTTAGCATGGAATATAAGCTGAGTACTAATTGTGGCCATCGCATGCTGTTTATTGAAGGAGTGGACTGGCCATACTCCCCTTCCTATTATAGATTTTTTTCTTCCCCTGCTGCCTGTTGACCATCAGCCCCATATTGCCAGACTTTCCCATTTATTCCCCCTTCATGTTGTGGGTAACCAGGTAGGGCCATCTGGCATTTTCTTATTTTCACCCTAACCAATGGTGCATGCCTAGTAGCATATTTCAGTATTTGGTTTATAATGGACATTGGCAAAGGCATGTCACTCACTTACTTCGGCAAATGATGTAGCCCTGCAAGACTGCAATGCTTCCAGTGAGAGCCAATGCCCCCATCTAGTCTCTGGGGTATACTGCAGACTCTAATATGAGACCATGTACCCCCAAGCACATATTCCAGCACACTGACCCAACAATAGGTCAATCAGCAATGATATGTCAATCGTCCCTTACTACTGCAAGCTCCAGCAAGGGCTCGAATTGTTACTCAGACAAGAATCACCTGATAGTAGTCTGGGCTTTATCTCTATATGCCAGTGGACCTAGCCCCCTTCCCATTAGCACTTGAGGATTCTATAACCCCCATCCCAAAGTTCTAGTCTTATTTTAAGAATGTCACTAACTGGAGGATAGTTGACTGGCAGTAAATAAAGTGTTGATATATGACATCACAGACTGGTGTGCATGTATGTGTGTGTGTGCCTATCATATATGTTAAACATTTAATTTTACTGAAACTGTAAATGATCCTCTAGAATCTAATGGTAATTTGCTGAAAAGACATACCATGATGTCAACATTGACTAGATAAAATTTAGTGAAGAAACTGAGCCACTCACATTAACTGAAAGACTTTCATGTTTATAAATAAAAAGCACAATGGGATATTAAAAATCTTAAAAAAAAGAAAGCTGGAAACTTGATTTGAAATGTTATCTGAAAAATGGGACCTTAGGACTAGAGTGCTCTCTGATACTATAATACAGTTTAAGTATTAGGATATAATTTCACATGCCTGCTCTATGAACAGAAGTAACTAGAATATGATTTTCACAGTTAAGAAGCAAGTATGTAACCAAGTGAAACAGTAACCCGACTGACTGCTACATCCCTACATCAGAGTTTTATCATAATAGCACAGTTTAGTGGATGCCTAGCTTACATGTAACAAGACAGATCTCTGTGTTCTGCTATTTTCCTTTTTTAAAGAATTCTATTACAAATGCCCTGAAATAATTAAGAATTATGGGGTGTTTCTTTCATGAATTTTTGGCAAGAAATTTGGTAGTTGAATGTAATGGGTAAGGTACAATCAATACATGATCAGTTGATAAATTTCTCTCTTAAAATTAGAAGCAGTTGTGTTACAAATAATGTACATTACCATTCTAAGGGCAACGTCAGGAAAAGGAAAAGAAGAGAAAAGACTCGTGTGTGTGTGCGTGTGTGTGTGTGTGTGTGTGTGTGTGTGTGTGTGTGTGTGTGTGTGTGTGTGTGTGTGTGTGTGTGTGTGTCGGTGCACATGTGCGTGTGTGTGTGCGTGTATGTGTGTGTGTGTGTGTGTGTGTGTGTGTGTGTGTGTGTGTGTGTGTGTGTGTGTGCGTGTGTGTGTGTGCGCTTGTGCACACATATGTATAGGTGAGCACAATTTGTATCACTTATAAAATGTCAAAATCTTTTTTTAAGAAATGCACATTTTGTTGTATATATAATGGTTTCTATCAATTCTATAACAGATGAATACCAGAGGGGATGTCCTAAGAGAATTTAATGGCCTTTAAATATCAGCATTAGCTTAACAGAAGTGCATCCAGGACAGTAGTTTATGTCTACTAAATCCACATCTGTTCAGCCACTGGGAATTGTGGACACATGAACTGAATATTCCATATTAGAAGAAATGAGTAAATACTTTTATTTTTTATGTAAGGAGTACAAAACCTTCTGAGAATCAGTCGTATAACTTGGAGGATTTCTGTGCCTGAATCATTCATGACTCATTTGGTTTAATAGTCCTAAATTCCCTTAAGGCACTAGGCAACACATAACTATGGCAACCATTACTCACTGACATTTCTTACTGGAGTACAGGTTCTCCAGGTTTCTCAAGCAGAGTGAAGGTATTTATATGTTATGCTTCTTTTGATATCAGAAATATGTACCTGAGTTTTCATGAAGAGATAACTATCTCAGGCATAATAGGCAGTGTTGATGCTTAACTGTGCTATTAGGAGACAAGGGTTTTTCTGTAAATGGTTATTAATACTTGGGCAGTATAAAGGCTGCCCAAGTCCTAAATGGATAGCATTAATACTACTTGGCTACTGTTTCTGATTGTAACAAAACCAAGGCCCTCTGAGCCTTATGTTCAGTAGCTGATCTTGCTATCTAATCTAAGTGAATAAACTGCAGCACAGATGGAAAATGTTTTGTACACCATTAAATAAATTTAACTTCCCTGGTAATACAATGTATAAGACACCAAAAATAACAGATATTAGATGGAAAAGAAGAAGCATGGGAGTCAGGGAGATAGAGATGCAGTGACAGAGTATCAGAGTGATTAAGAAATACAGATGTAGCAGGAGATGTCCAGTAAAACATCTTCAGTAATAATGTTATTTTGAGCAAGCTCAGTGCTATACCTTTCCTGATGTAAGGGGTATATAGTCAAAGGTAGGTCAAACTGTTTAACATTAGGATAGAAAAAGTGGGTATACGTATGCTTCAGCAAACATGAATAGAAAGTCTATATTCTGAAAGAGTGATGTTTTATTAAATGGATATATTCAGCTTATGAATTTCTGTAAAAATGTGCCAGATTTGCTGGGCAGAGCTTTGATGCTTAGGTAATGGTCTAGTCCTTCACTGAATTTATATTTTTATTTTGTAAAAAAAAAAAAAAACTAGGCAGATTAATGTCAGGTGTACTGAAAGTATTAATGCTAAGTTTAGTGACAGTCTCTAAATGCTACACCCATAATGTCGTCAGATTTATTTATTTTAATCTCTCATTTATTACCTCCCCACATCATGTGAATATGTATATCCCCAAGAAGCAAACAAGCTCTAAAGAACAGATATTGACTGCAACACAATTAGTATATTATTTGCAATAATTTGATCCAACCATAGTTAAGATGCAATTCCTCATTCAGTGGTGCATTCGCTAAGCTCATGTGATTCATTATTAACTTTTAACTCAACATAAATATGGAAACCAAACAGAAAAATGATCCTAGTGCACAAATTAATTCCATGATTATTCTCAGTTAACATGCCAGGTCTGACTAACATCAAGCAAATCCAGCCCATCAGACTGGCAGATACTTCCATTTCATACTTTCAAGCAATAATGTTATTCTTTAGTCACTTTACTTCATATCACTAAAACATATCTAAATCTATCACAAGGTTGATAAAAGGTATACACATTTAATCAAACATTCCCTTCGATAAGCTACTGCAGTATGTAGAAAACATGTACAGATTACCATCTGTGAGTGAGATAAAATTATTCCAGATTTATCTGGGATTAGTCCTTACCTGTACACCATGGTAGTCATCTAAAAAAAACTTTTTCCAATAGTTTTCTTTTCAAGTCTGCTTCCTGTACTCACCACATTAACAATATCTACTTTTTTTCTTTATTTTGAACATTTATAGCTCCATCTCTGGACTAACATATTGTTCCTTAAGTACCTTGTCCACCTACTCCAAGGCTAAAATAATGTCCAAATGGACATTCAGTTGCTCAGCAATGTCAGTGTCTCATTTGAAGGCATTATTTGAAAATTCATCCACTTTATTATTGATCTTTTGAATTTTAATCTGGATTTTCTATAATGATAGCTTTGTAACATCACTAGATTCAATCATGCCTAACTGTCATCAGGAACCAACACAACCTTTTCTCTAGTGTGTTGCCCATGTAATGCTCAGGAACCTTTTTCACATTACTTGTGTTTTTCATTCTCCTGCCAATTTAATCATGCATGCTAAACAATCAAAACCATTTCTGATTTATGTGAAATAAACACCAATTTATAGCCAATTCATACAATTTTGACTGGAAGGACAAACTTCTCCTTAGCACACCATACTGGAAGACCAATACAAATACATATTTGTTATTAATGCAATATTTCCATAGTGTAGCCTTTGGATTAATTTCTAATAAAACAGTAAGCATAATATTCCCATTGTTGTGGAAGATTCTTAAGGGTCTCGTAAGGGGCCTTCCTGTGTACAAGTTTAATCAAAATGTAGACTGGACTTCTCAAAAGTTTTAAGAAACTTATCTATGTAATGCTGCACTCCTTGGGAGTGTATTATTGTGTTAACTCTCAAACTGGTCTCTGGTCAACTGAAATTGATAAAAAGAAAACGATGCAAAAAAAAAATGAAAACTTTATTATTTTCATAGTGAGCATTTTTCAGTCATGAGTAAATATATTTTCTTGAAAACAAATGCAAAGCATGCAAATCCATTTAAATAAGCATAGTTAATCCTACAACTTTAGAAGCTCCAATCAAAGTCATTAATTACAATGATGTAAAAGCTTACATTATAATATATTGGAAGAAAAGAAAACCTCTCATTCAATCTTGAGTACATTCAACATATTTTACTAATTAAATTCTAAAAAAAAAAGAAATAAAAAAGCTCATTGCATATGTGATCCCTACATCCATGTCTCGATTATAAATGGTACACATGTCCAAAACATAAAAACCCAATCTCTTCCTAATATATGACTATGCTTACCTAAATCATTCAAAATGTCTCTTTTTGTTATATCATCACAATCTTCGATTAGTTAATATTTGCATTTGCTCTTCAAAGGTTCATAGGTTCTTATGAAGCATGCAGTCTAGGACCATTAAGTTGCCTAGACAAAATTACCAATTGCTCCAAAGCACTGTCTTATTAAGAGAATTGCTCAAAGTTACACAGCAGGCAAATAAAGTCTGAGGAAATCAAACCCTGTACCATAGAAAGTAGCTCATTAACAGCATATAGCCTAAACCATCTGAGACAATTTTTCCCATATAAAATTTACTGCAACAGCACTTGACTAGGCAAACTATGCCTTCCATGTTATAAGTACAAAAGAAATTAAATTACTATGGCATGCATGTAGTGGGGTGTCTAAAACTAGAAACTTTTTTAACAATGACTTTATATTTTGCAGCAAATTTCTAGGTGCTAAGCAGTGCTCATTCATTCTTTTGTTGTCAATTAGTAGCAGGGACTGTTCTATGCTGTCTTTTGGCAGTTTCAACCACAAAGATGGAATGGCGGTATATATCCTAACCTGCAAGTGTTAAGTGTAGGTTTAAAAGTGTGCACTGAGGTGTTTATGGTATGTGCCCGATTATGGCCATACTTAAGGAGCTTCCCACAAGAATGTCTAGTCACCAAGAGTTCTGTGCTTAAAAAATCATCTTATCTTGCTATGGTCAGGGAACACTATTTTTCTCAGTTCTCTTATCTAAAATTCAATATTTCCTTTAATAATGGAATAATCCCTTTCAACTTTAAACATTCTAAAATCACCCCCTACCCCCCAAAAATTATATTAGGGTATTCTGCTTTTTCCCCATAGTCAATAGTGGTCTCTCCTAAAATCTTGAAAAAAAAAACTTTATCCTCAGTTCCCAGAAAATGTTAATCAGTATTTTGCACCTTCATTTCAGCAGTATGGGATCAGAGATGTTTGGGTCTATATCACAATACCAAAAAGTAATTTCTTCGAACGGCTTTTCGATTGAAAATGCCGTTAATAGAAATTGCTCTTGTGGAGGGCTGCACCCCCCACACTCCTGCTAAATATATATAGCAACTCCAAGATCACACTACACTGAGGAAAGGGCACATTTTCTGATCTTCATTGTACCGAGATCTCACAAAAGCAATTTTTATTAATGGCATTTTCGACTGAAAAGCAGTTCGAAGAAATGACTTTTCGATGCCGTGATACAGACCCGAGTTGTTTACAGTACTAATGCTGCCTTTTCATGCTTGCTGAGCAAATCAATGATTTTGTGAAAAATGGACTTTTATCTGGAGTTTTCAGAAAAAGATGATTACATCTACTACTTATTCCAAGGTTTTGAAATGGATTAGCTTCTTTCTTACCAAGAGGAACTTTCACATATATTTCTGAATCAAATCACCATGAAGAGGGAGTCTTTAGGGCTATAGTTACACAAGGGTTGGTACTGAGATGTAAGTTATTTTCACTGTCTAAAACCTGCCCTTTGATCTCCTTTTATTGATGACAGTCATTTTAGGATATTAATCCTCTTTCAAAACGGTGTAGGGCCAGCTTTTATTAACTCAAATTAAATCACCACACAGCTTTTCCTCTCATTTCCTTGCAAATTTGTACTTATTTTTATTGTTTGGCTCAGAACATGGAATTCATCTGTGACTGAATGGTCGGTAACTGGTTTAAGCTCAATTCATCAAAGGCTGTTGTTATGGTTATACATGGTACCATCTGGGATTCTTCTACACTTGGCTTGTCTCCAGACGTTAACACTTTGACAAGTTGTCTTTTCTGTCTCAAATGTGTGATAAATGAGTGATTATTGATGACAGACTGATACTTAAGAGCCACATTTTAGCTATAGTCAAGTCAGCATGTTTCCATCTGTGGGACATCACCCTGATCAAGTGATTAATTCCACCTATGATATTACCAGTGTAGTATTGTGCACTGGTCTCCTCCCAACTTTAATACTGCAATGTCTTGTACTTATGGCTACCACACTCCTATCATACTTGCTTACAAGTATTGTAAAACTCCACAGCTTGGAACTTCTAAGTTTCATCACCTTTCACTAATCTCTTGGACTCTTCACTGGCTAACAATCAAGCAGCAGATAATTTGCAAGTTCCTTGTCTTGGCTGAGTTTACCCTTCATGGTCTGCCTTACATTCATTATCTTCTATCCTGTTGTAGGTCTGTAAAACGTCTGCATTCTGTATCACAAGGTCACTTATTAGTTCCATTCTATAATCTATAGAATCTTCTGCCTGTCAGGTTGTTAGTCATTATAGTCCTTGTACGTAAAATCTGCTTTCTGGTTGCTTGCAAGAGTCTTTTCCCAAGGGTGGTCTTAAGAGGGGATTAACAGCCAATCTATTACAATTAGCTTTTGGTTGATGCCTTCTCCTTATTTCATTTTTCCTTATTTGATGCTAAATTTCGGGATTCATACTATTATGTCATGAGTGGTCTCTCAACAAAGAAGTGGCATAAATGATAATCTGCCAATGGGGCCAGCCATGCTGTGACCTATTTACATCTCCCCTGAACAACAAGTGCAGCAGTTTTTTTTGCCCTTATCCCCCCACCAGGGAGTCACCAAGAGATGCTCTCCTTTATGACTGGTCCCCAGGTCTCCTCTATGCATATCCCCCCAACTACATTAATCTCCTAATTCCTACAGAAGGCATCCTGTTTGAAGAGCAAAGTCACCCTCATTACCCCTTACTGGCATTGACAAATTTGGTTCTGTTCCTTTGGCCTCATCTAATTTACCCGCCTTGAATTCTGGATCCAATTCTAGACATCCTGTCTCACCCAACAAACATGACTCACCAGGACATCTTTGGCCTAAAGCTGACCGCATGTTTCTCCAATTCTGTTGATAGCCAGACAACCCAAGCTCTCTTACTTGGTACGCCACATTCTTTTGTCATTCCACAAAGCTTCCACTAGAAAAATGTACAAGAGCAAATGAAAAAGATTTGTTCTTTGGGTGCAGAAACAAGACATAGACCCTTTTGTACTGGTACCTAAAATTCTTGAATTCCTGGCTTTTAATTTTAATGATGGGGCTAGTCCCTCCATGATTAAGGTTCTGTTGCTGCCATTTCCAATTTTCATATTGGAATTGAAATTTCTATGTTGTCTTTTTCACGTCTTTGTAAGGCATTTATAAAAGGAACCTTTCTACTCAAACCATCTTTAAATATCCTACTGCACTGTGTGATCTGAATTTAATGTTACAGGCCCTAACTAAAAAAAAAAACATTTAAACTAGGTGTAAAATTTGGTTTGAAATATTTTACTTTTATAGCCATAACATCAGCTAGGAGCATTTCAGACCTTCAAGCCATAATGTCTTAGCCTCCTTATTTAATTTTTCATAAGGACAGAATGATGGTGTCAGGATCTAACATTAATCAATCTATTAATCTCCCTGTATTCTTTCCAAAATTTTCAAACAAAGGTGAATACATTTTGCATTCATTAGATGTTCACAGACAATTATGTTTCTATCTTCACAGATCAGAGAAATTTAGAAAACCAGATCAATTATTTGTATCTTTTTTTGGAAACAAGATTGGGTCAACCAGTTTCCAAAGTAACTTTATCAAAATGGGTGACATATTGCATCTCCTTTGTTGATAAATTTGGCATGGCCTTGCCAAAACCTTTAAAAGACCATTCAACCATGTCTATGACAACTTCATCAGTTTCATTTTTATCCACGTCTTCCATGGACAATATTTGTGTGGCCGCAAGTTGGGTTAATCCTCATACCTTTATTACTCATTACAAGTTGGATCTGACCTCTAGGGGAAGAGCAGCCTTTGGTTCAACAGTACTCAGTAGTATCCTTCCTTAGAGTCCACCCAGGATTCTGGTAGCTGGGGACTCTTTCCCATATCCCATATGTTGAAGAATGAATGAAAATTGACATCAGATAAAGAAGTTATGTACTCACCATAATATTCCATCTATGTTATCCATTTTCATCTTCCTCACCTCCCCTCCCTCCAGCCCTCTAACCCCCTTTTTTTCTCTTGATGACTTCTGGAAGAACAGGAGATTATTTCAGGAACTAAAGCTCCTACTGTTTGCTTCAGATAGTGACTTTCCATCTTAAAACTATAAATTAATTGTGAAATGCAATAAAAAGCAGCAAACAAGATCTGGGGAAGGAGGGGGACTGCTGCATTGTAGATAAGGGAGGATCTCAAGAGCTTGTAGTATCCACACGCTGTAAAAGAACAGCTGACTCAGATCTGAGGATCAGATCCAAACCCATATGTTGAGGGAGAATAAAAATGAACAATACAGATGGAACATTATGGTGAGTACATAACTTCTTTTTTTTTTTCAGCGAGACTTTCCAGGCTAACAAATGCAAATAAACAAGCTAAGTAGTACTAAGTAAATAATACTCAGGCATTATTATTTATTTATTACTTATTATTAACAAGGATGTCACCAACCAAATAAATAAATTGCTTTAGGTAATGTGTTTTCATTCAGTCAAAAAATGAAATTAATTATCAGATAAATATTATTTAAAAATAAGTAACTGAATACATAATTAATGCTGCCAATATAATGGATATATAAAATATTCATTTTCTTGCTTGCTTGACTTCTTATATATGCCATTGTTAACAATTTAATGTTACTTTAAAGAAATCAGTAGTCTTCTCTGTTACCTGACAAAGGTATGTTAAGTTACCAATATTATTATGAGATGCAGTATGTTCATGGAAAGAAAAAATCTGAAACAATTTATAAAACAGACTAGCTCTTTAATAACTCCTTAACAGCTGCTGTGCAAAATTCAACATTTATCATTTGACATTTTTGACAAGTCAGGTAGGATTCAAAGAGATTGTCTTCACCTGTGCTAATTGGCCAACATGAGTTGATGAAGTACTGAGACAGACAGAATCTCTGATTCAGAGAAATGGCAAAGCCCTGACTCTGAATCAAACACTGCACTGTCAGACATGACCATGCTGGCATTCTCCCTACAAATGGTACATGTGGTATCAAAGGCATCCTCCTAAAGGCCTACATACATACAATCCCTGGTGCGCACACACACACACACACACACACACACACACACACACACACACACACACACACACACACCCACACACACACACACACACACACACACACACACACACACACACACACACACACACACACACACACACACACACACACACACACAATCCCTGACATTCACACAAACACACACACATCCAGATATTCAGGCACTCATGAACACCCGCACACATGCAGTCACACCCATACCTAAAATCCCATACAGACAGTCACACGCACTGACTTGACTAAATTCATGCCCTTGCAAACACACTCATCCACACACATATGCATTTAGAGAGACAAATGCCCCCATGGATGCAATATGCTTAACACATCCATACATACATGCATTTAGATGCACCCATGCCCCATGGATGCACTATACGTAATGTATCATAACTACTTCCACAGGAGTGAATGGGTAAAAACTGCCAAATGACATTGTTCACTTTTTGCTACTAGAAAGGAATCATCCTGTCAAGTTAATCAGGAGGATAATTAACATAAGTTACTCCACCCAGATTGCTTCATTAGTATGCAGCTTCCCTAATGAAACCATTGCCCATGTGATGACATCTACAAGAGGAAAGCCATAGGATAAGACTCATCTTTTAATTGGAAAGGCATGCCGCAATGCAGAACTTTCTGATATTAACCTTCTGAAATGCAGTAAGCCTTTCTGAATCCCATGGATCATGTCTTTACTAAAAATATCTACAAGCAAAAAGCAAGTTGGAAAACCTGAAAATCTCAAGAGTATTTTGTTTAGTTAGTTCTGATTGTACTGCTTGAAATATTATAGACTATAAAAGATGCTAAATGTTTTACTGAATAACATTGTACTTTCTATTAATTTTCTGCTTCCAATAAATAGATGCATTAATACTGACTTTAATAACCGGCTTAGTTTCTCATGTCATTCTAAGGGGATACAATATTTGTTAGCATGGAAATAGGTAGTCAGTAGACCATGTTGCTTTGCAAGAGATGGCCTGCACCTCCCCCCTCTTAGCTTTCAAATATTAGTTAAAAGACTGTCTTCTACCATAGTGGCTTTTTTAGGCAATGCCAAACTGAAAGTATGTTTGACTACCAGGCCATATATTGTCTAATATATACCACAAATAAATATGAAATGTGGTTCCTGGGCTTCATCAACACCAACTCTCTCAACAAATTAGTTATTGGCCATACCTAAAGTTGTCTCCTCTTTTGTCAAATCTGATCATGGTATCATATTCTCTGTAAGTTTCAAGGGTAAGATGTCTCAAATCCGCCTGTAGTCAGAGACCTCTTCAAGGATAGCTTTATTGCACTAGCTTATGACCTAAGCAGATTAAAAGCTCCTAACCCAATGAGAATGCCACAACTATAATAGCTGCCCATTCCACATATTCTTCTTACAATATAAATTCCTTTCCTCACATGTCAAAATACATTGTTAACATCAGAACAAAACCACCATAGTGGAATCCTTCCATCAACAAACTCCAATAAAAGATAATAACTCATTTTAAGAAATAAACTCAATTATCTTTACTGCAGAAGTGAATTCAAAGTTAAATTCAAAGTAATCTTTATTGTCATTAAGAACTACACAACTGTAGCCTAAACCAACTTTCGTGTATCAGTTCAATTCATGAGATTACAAAGTAAAGTGAAACAACACATACAAGTAGAGTAATAAACATAACTGACAAATACAATACTACTCACAATACACGCAAGAAGGAGCAGAGACATTTACCAACACTCATATATGAAAAGAATACCCTCCCCTGAGTTAAATTAACTACGCTATTTAAAGTAATACAAAACACACTACAGATTGAAATGCCTGTTATTTGTCTGTTATTGCACTTGAGTAAGTTAAATAATGCAGACTATGGATATAATAAATAAATATTGCACTTACTTGGAATATATGTAAGTATATATTGCTCAAATATATAAAAATTGACGTATGTGTCCAGAATGGAAGCAAAGAACTAATGCAAAGGATCAAGGCCTGCAAAGTGAAGTATGAATGAAATACTTGCTACTGTTCTGAAGAGAGCCATAAAACCTTCTTTAGCTGTCAGGAAATCAGGAACAATACTAAGCATTAGACTGACTTACTGTCAAATGGCAACACACACTTTAACCTCAAGAATGTCAAATATATAACAGCAATCAAATTTAACTCCAACTTCTAATTGCTGTCATCCTCATTCTACCTCCCAAAACATCCAATCAGCACCTGCCCTATTATTACCTTGGAATTAGTACTAAAAGTCCTCACCAAAACCTAAAGCACTAGCTCTAAAGTCCAAGCAACAAAATAGTCTGTTTCTTTGTTAGTATGAATCACTGTCTTATGGTTCTTTTATAAACATATTAGATTTCAGCCTCTCCCCTAGTTTCATTATTCAAACTAGGAGAAAATCTGTTGCCTCCTTCAAAAGCCTGTGTTTGCACTTGTTTCTCACCTGTCCTGTAACTAGTCTAGTCCAGATACAGAGTTGGTGTATCCAGGACTGTTTGCAAGATTCCAAGCCCCCAAGACTTTATGTGTTGGAGGGAAGCCTTCTAGCTTATCAGTGGGAGTGGTAAGCACTAGGTGGCCTATCTACCACAAGAGGAGTTGTTTCTGACCCAGAAATTGTAGTTTATTGGCCATTTGAGCATTTTTTTCTATCTCTTTCAACTTTCTGGATTAAAAGCCTATATTTGCACTTGTTTCCTATCTTTCCTGTAACTAGTCTAGTCCTGGTACAAATTTGCTGTATCCCGGACTGTTTGTAAGCTTCTGAGCAGTGCTAAAGTCTGCTCTTCGATTTTTTTCCCATAGATCTGCTAGTTCTCTCCTCTTCTGCACTTTTACTAGCATATTAGTCTAGCAGTTTACCAGACTTCTTGTAGCAATTATTGTAGCACATAAAAGTGCTACCAGCACTAAAAGTTCTACAAGGAAATAGCTCCAGTACTTATTATTAATGCCCACCCCTCCAGGCATGTCTAAAGGTCAGTTCCCTCTGCTTTCTTCTACTAACCTGGTAAACTTGGGCATCCTGAGGCAACGTAGCAACTGCCTCATGTATACTGACAACCCCCTTCTCTTACCTCCAAACTCTTAGACTTGTGAGAAATGGACTTATATATCCATATTGGAAGCCATGCACTCTCAAGCCAAGACCAGAATAGCTGGTCAAGAGGAGAAGGTCAGCACTTAAACCACACCACATGGAACACAGAGCAATTCTGAACACACACCAACACTGCCTTCACATAAAAACACAAACCACACACCCACCTTCGTGGAGGCTCTCAGTAAAAATCTACCCAAACAGCAGAGACCTCCAAGGCAGAAATGCACTCGACCACCACAACACAACACTAATCATGAGACACATAGCTCTCCTAAACAGTGTGACACTCAATCAAAGCCCCTAAGGCAAAACAGCATGCCCAATGCACTCGTCATAGGGTAATTGATAGTGAGGCACACAGATGTCCCACTCACTAGGTTGAATAAGGAGAAAGTAACAGTCAGCTGCCTGTCAGGTACCAGGATCCACCACATAATGCATGTACTCAGGTCCCTCAACAACAGGTACAAATATGACTCTGTCATTGTACATGTGGGTGTGAATGACCTGAGATGTACCTCCCTGGACTATATGAAAAGAGACATGGAGGAGCTCTTGGATTATGTAGCCCAGGCAAGTATGACCCTAGCCCTAAGTAGCATCTTACCATCACCCAGAATGATACCACAGTGCAAGCAGAAAATGATTGATTTCAACACTTGGCTAAGTTTCTGGTGTCATTCTAAGGGGTTCCAGTATCTGTCTGCCTGGGATGACAGGATTGACAGACCTCAATGCTTTGCCAGACATGGTCTGCATCTGTCACCCCTGGGCTTCCAGACACTGGCCAAGGCTCATGCCACCCCTATAGTGCCTTTTCAGGTGGTGTTCCAAAGACGAAATTACCACTGTAACAGCTACAAACAAATGCAATCTGAGGGTCATGCTGCTCAATGCTAGAAGTCTAAATCTCAAAATGCACTCACTCAAAGCACTCCTCAAAATGGAGAACATTGACATTTGTGCTGTAACAGAGACCTGGTTTAAAGCAGCAGAAAGCATCCCTGTACTACCAGGCTATAACTCATTCCACACCTTTCAGCCCCAGAACTTAGACTGAAGCCCCAAAGGCAGGGGTGTTTCCATATTCATAAACGATGTGCACACATCCAGACTGGTAGCCCAACATAATGCCTCAGAGATACTTCAGGTGCAGTTAACAGTGGGTAATACAGCAATTCAGATCATAGCCTGCTATAGGTCCCCAACTATGTCCCAAGACTCACACTCCACATTCCTAAGCACCCTGGAAAATATTAGGGTCCAACTTAACACTGGCATACTAGGCAACTTCAACTACCCCTCCATTAACTGGGAAAACTACTCATATTCCAATACACTTGCCCAACGTTTCCTGGAATTCATTAATTCCAATGTCCTGGACCAGCCCGTTCTTACCCCTACTAGAGGTAGCAACATCCTTGACCTGGTCATTACTAACATGGGGGGGCCATTGCTCTACACCAATAGCCAACTCTTCCCTGGTTAGATCCGACCACAAACTAATCACCTTGGAAATACACATCCCTCCCACCCACCCCCCGCCCACTGCAAAGGTAACCACCATAAAAAACTTCTCCAAAGTTAACTTTGGGCTCCTAAAAAAAGAGGTGGTTAACTTCACAGCAACCATGCCAATGGAGAATAGTTGCATGATCGTTGAATCATACAACAATGCACAGTACAAACACGTACACAAATGCATGGATCTCACCATACCCAACAGAACCAAGATGCTCTCCTCCAAAAATGGAAGACAATCTGGTGGTCCCCTGCCATAAACAAACTCTACAACAGAAGGAGGAAACTGATGCAGAATAAGGTGAAGTCCCAAGACTGGAAAAACTCCTTTATCAGCCTCAACAAAAAATCGAGATTCCTAGGTTCATAGGTAGGTACTAGGCTATTGGCCCAAGGGCCTACATAAGCCAAGCCAACAAGGTTTCCTGGCTTACGCCACCCAAGAAAGTTATTTGCCTGTGCCACTGTTGAGCAGAGACACAGAAGTGATCCCCGGGGGTGTATTTCCTATTTCCCATCCACTCATCAAGATTTTTCTTGATGAGTTCTAATGAAGAACTTTGCTTGACATAGATGGGTAGCCTGTTCCAGAGTATGGGAAGTCTCTGGGACAGGAATCTATCCCTAAAGCATGTCCTGTTTATTGTGGTGACAAGGTTTAGGTCCCTAGAGCTTGTAGCTCAGAGGGATTTGGATTTCTTTAGGTGTAGCATGTCCAACAGCTCTGGGTTTGACATAGCTTTATATGTTAAGCAGAGATCACCTCAGAGTAGGTGATATGCTATGGAGTAAAGCTGGAGTTTCTTGAGGTGATCAGTGTAGGGAATTTGCTTGAGGCCAGTAATCCCCTTTGTGAGGTACTTCTCTGGCCTTTCCAGCTGCTGCAGATGTCTTGTGAGGTACTTCCTGACTACTGTGGTGATGTGACTATCAAAGGAGAGACTACTGTCCACCTGGGTTCCAAGGTCTCTTATCACGCATTCGGTGTTAAGTAGATTGCTGCCTATGTGGTAGTTCATGGGTAAAGAGTTTTTACCAAAGGGGATGACACTGCACTTTTTGGCATTGAGCTTGAGGCCATGGCCCTGACACCAGGCATCTGTCTCAGTGAGGCCCTTCTTTAGGATGTCCACATCATTTGGGGACTTGACTATGGCTCCTAGTTTGCAGTCATCTGTGAACTTCATTAGCCAGAGGCCTTCTATGTTAACCTGTACTTCAGAGAAGTAGATACCAAACAGGAGAGGTCCCAGGATGCAACCCTGTGGTACTCCACTTGTCACTGCTTTGAGGTCAGATTTGGAGTCTACAACTTTTACAGTGTGGGTTCTGTCAGTGAGCCAGTTGGCAACCCATCTTGTGATGTAGGGATTTATACCTAGTTTAGTGAGTTTAGCTATAATCCCAGAATGGGGGATGGTGTTGAAAGCCTTGGCGAGGTCAAGATAGGCTGTGTGAACCACCTTACCCTCATCTACGGCTTTAGTGACTGCCCCAAAGAAGTCGATCAGGTTCAGGAGGCATGATCTGCCTTTCATAAACCTGAACTGGGTGGGATCCAGACTTTGGAAGTTACCAATGTCTTTGTTTATGAGTTCCATGATGATACGTTCCATGGCCTTGCAGACCAGGCACATCAGGCTAATAGGTTGATAGTGCCCAGGATCAGTGGTGGCTCCCCCTTTGTGGAGTGGGATAACTGTTGCTGTGTGCCATTCAGTGGGCACAAAGCCTGAAGCCAGGCTATTATTGAACATGGTGCTTAAGTGGGGAGCCAGTTTGCTCTGAAGTTCGTTGAAAACACAGCCTGGGATGTTGTCCGGTCCCATGGGTGCTGTGTTTTTGGCTTTAGAGAGTGCAGCTTTTACCTGCGTAGTTGTGATTACAGGGACTCTGCATTCGTCCTGTATAGATATGGGCCCTTTAGGGGGTGAGAGGGGGGTAAAGTTAGCACTGAACCTATCTGCCAGGACATTGGCAATATCAGTTGGTTCTGTAATTTTCTTGCCTTTGTGCTGTAACTCAGAGCAGATCTGGGTGATGCCATTGAGATTCTTGACATAGCTATAAAATGCTTTGTGGTTGTCCTTGGAATTAGTGGCAATTTTGTTTTTGTAACTAGCTTTGGAGGATCTTATAAGGGATCTCAGCTTCTTACTGAGGCTGACCAGGGAGCTCCTCCACTCATGGGATTTTACTCTCTTTTGCAAAAAGTTCTTCCTTCTGTTGTACAGTTTGTTTATGGCAGGGGACCACCAGATTGGCTTCCTTTTTTTGGAGGATAGCATCTTGGTTCTGTTTGCGATAGCACGATCCATGCACTTGTGTAAGTGCTTATAGATTGCATTTGTGTAGGATTCAGCAGTTGTAACTGTATTGTCCATCTGCATGGGTGTCATGAAGTTCACCACTTCTGTCTTAAGAAGCATGAAGTTGACTTTGGAGAATTTTTTTACTGTGGTTTCCTTAATGGGGGGTGGGGGCGGGATGTGGATATCAAGGGTGATTAGCTTATGGTCGGATCGGACCAACAAGGAGTTGACTTCAGGTGTGGAACACTGGTCACTCATCTTGGTAATGACTTGGTCTAGGATATTGTTGCCCCTGGTGGGGGTGTGGATAAGTTGATCCAGGGCATTAGAGTTTATGAATTCCAGAAAGCGTTGAGCTAAGGAGTGGGTACATGAGTAGTTTTCCCAGTTAATGGTGGGGTAGTTGAAGTCACCCATTATTAGGGTGTTTGGTTGAACTCTAATATTTTCCAGTACATCAAGAAAAGAGGGGATCCTGGAGCATGGTGGGGGATCTGTAGCAAGCTACAATTTGGATTGCAGTTTTGCCCAGAGTTAGTTGCACTTGGATAACCTCGGATACATTATGCTGAGCAACTAGCCTGGAGGTGTGGATATCCTTAATGAATATGGACACACCTCCGCCTTTGGTGTTTCGGTCCAGGTTACATGGCCGAAATGTGTGGTAGGAGTTATAGCCTAGGAGTGCTGGGGTGCTCTCTGGAGCCTTGAACCAGGTCTCAGTCTCTGCAAAGATATCGATGTTCTCCATTTTAAGGAGTGCCTCGAGTGAGTGCATTTTGAGATTTAGACTTCTAGCATTGAGTAGCATTATCCTCAGTTTTTGCTTGCCTGTTCCTGTTATGGTGGTGAATTTGTTATTTGAACCTTGCCTAAAAAGGCACTATAGGGGCAGCAAGAGCCTTAGCCAGTATCTGGAATGCCAGGGGTGACAGGTGCAGGCCATCTGTGGCAAAGCATCGTGGTCTGTCGACTATGTCATCCCAAGCAGACAGATACTGGATCCCCTCAGAATGACACCAGAAGCTTAGCCAATTGTTGAAGTCAATCATTTTGTCCTTGTACTGCTGTATCATTCTGAGCAATGGCAGAATGCTACTCAGGGCTAGGGTCATATCTGCCTGGGCTATAAGACAGGAGAGCTCTTTCATGTCTCTTTTCATGTAATCCAGGGAGATACATCTCAGGTCATTCACACCAACATGGACAATGACAGAGTCATATTTGTACTTGTTGTGGAGTGACCTGAGTGAGTGGGTTATGTGGCGGATCCTGGCAGCTGACAGTAACCTTCTTCTTGTTTAGCCTGGTGAGTGGGACATCAGTGTGCCTGACTATAGGGTCACCTATGACTAGTATGTTGGGTACGTTGTTTTGCCTTATTGGTTGTGGTTGATTGGGACACTGAGTCTGTGGGCTATGTGTCATTTGGGTTGTGTTGGGGGATGGAGGTTCCTTGTGTTTCTGCTTTGGAGGTCTCTGTTGCTTTAACAGATTATTATTGAGAGCCTCCGCAAATGTTTTTGTGTTACTATGTGTGGATTTTGGTGATGTAGATTTAGTGAGAATATGTGATGAGTGTGGTGTGGTGCAAATGTTTACCTTCTCCTCATGACTGTCAAGTTAAGTCTTGGTTGGAGAGAGCTTTACCTCCACTTTGGCTAGATAAGTGCATCTCTCACAGGTTGTAGTGTTGGGTGGTAGGAGGAGAGGGTTGTATGTGTACATGAGGCAATTTCTACATTGCCTCAAGATGCCCAGATTCATCAGATAGACAGGAGAGAACACTGGGTGCTGACCCTTGGACATGCCCGAATAAAAAACTATTTTCCTCTAGATAAGTGAGGAAAGTGAGTACAAGAGCTGTTTTCTCTAAGCAAGTGAGAAAAGTAAGTACAAAAACTGTTTTCCTCTAGGTAATGAGGAAGATTGAGTGCTATAGTAATTAGTAGCTTATTTAGTGCTTACAAGTTCTGAACAAGTGCTAAGCATGAATAAGCAAATTTAAGTGCTAAAACTAAGAATTTGTATCTGCACCAGACGAGTTACAGGACAAAAACAAGTGCAAATGCAGGCTTTCAAATCAGAAAGTTGAGAGAGATGGAAAAGATTGCCCAAATGGCCAATAACTACAATTTCTGGGCCAGAACCACTCCTTATGTGGTAGACAGGTTACCTAGTGCTTACCACTCCCACTGATAAGCTAGAAGGCTTCCCTCCAATACAGAAAGGCTTGGGGGGGGGGGGCTCAGAAGCTTACATATAGTCCTGGATACTGCAAATCTGTATCTGGAACACTAGTTACAGGAAAGGTAGGAAACAGGCTTACAGTTTATTTTTTACAGAAAAGTAGTGAAAACAGTAGTAAAAACAATTCACATGCAGTGCAAGCTAGCACACTTGAGTATGTAGCAATATTGGACCAAGCACAGTTTAAAAAATGCAATTAAATTAAAAAGGACTAAAAGCAAGTGCAGAAAGAGTTTATTAGGTAGAATGTGGTAAAGAGATGGGACTGGGGGAGTGTCCCAGATCAAATCTACAGTGGGGGAGGCAACTGTAAAAGCCACTGAATTTAAACTACAAACCAAAAATAGGGAGGGTTGCTGGGACAAAACAGTTTCAACAGAGATCTAAGCAACAACTAACAGTACAAACTCTAAAACCAAAAAAATATACTCAGCTCTGTATATTTGTAGATCAGTCTCTCAGAACAGTGAGACAACAGTTTCAACAGAGATTTAAGCAACAATTAACAAACTCTATAACCAAAAAATATACTCGCCTCTGTATATTTGCAGAACAGTCTCTCAGAACAGTGAGACAACAGTTTCAACAGAGATCTAAGCAACAATTAAACTCTTTAACCAAAAAATATATACTCAGCTCTGTATATTTGATTTCATCAAATCTTCTATAGCTATGAAAAAAGGATTGCAGCAGGTAGTAAAGACAACCACAAGGCCTTCTATAGTTATTGTAAAGAATCTCCACGGCAATACCCAGATTTGCTCTGAGCTACTACTGCACAATGGTACCTCCTATACTGACCCAACAGATATTGCCAATATACTGGCCGACAGATTCAATGTCAAATTTACCCCCCACCCAAAAGACCAACCAAAATAGCAGTAGATTGCCAGGCATCCAGTATTACTGCTGCACAGGTAAAAACAGCACTGTCCAAGGCCAAGAATACGGCTTCTATGGGACCTGACAATATCCCTGGCTGTGTTATACATGAACTACAGAGTGAACTAGCACCTCACCTGTGTGCCATGTTTAACCACAGCCTCACCTCAGAGCTTTCTCCATACTGAATGGTGCACTTCTACAGTCATCCCTCTCCACAAAGGAGGAGCGATTACAGACCCTGGGAACCATTGCCTCATTAGCCTGATGAGTCTGATATGCAAAGCTTTGGAATGCATTATCATGGACTTAATAAACAAGGATGTAGGGAATCTCCAAACTCTGGATCCCACACAGTTTGGTTTTGTGAAGGGTAGATCATGCCTGCTTAACCTTGTTGACTTCTTTGAGTCAGTCATCAGAGATGTGGATGAAGGCAAGGTGGTTCATACAGCCTACCTTGATCTGGCCAAAGCCTTTGATACCATTCCCCACTCTGGAATCATAGAAAAACTCACTAAGCTAGACATCAATCCACATATCACTAGGTGGGTTGTAAACTGGCTCACAGATAGAACCCACAGTGTGAAAGTAGCTGACTCCAAGTCAGACTGCCAACCAGTCATGAGTGGAGTCTCACAGGTTTCGGTACAGTGTTCTCTCCTGTTTGGTATCTACATCTCTGAAGTCCAGGCCAACATGTAGGGACTCTGGCTGACAAAGTTCACAGATGATTGCAAGTTGGGAGCTATTGTTAACTCCCCAAGTGATGTTGACATCCTACAGAAAGGCCTCACTGTGACCAACGACTGGTGTCACAACCATGGCCTTAAGCTCAATGCCAAAAAATGTGTCATCATTCCCTTTGGGAAAAACTCGGTTCCCATGAATTACCACATCGATGGTAGTCCACTGAACACAGAAGATGTTATAAGAGATCTGGGAACACAGGGTGACAGCAACCTCTCTTTTGACCACCACATTACCAATGTGGTCAGAAAGTCCTTTTATTTGGCACATCTCATTACTAAGGGTTTTGTCTCCTGAAAGAAAGAGGTCATTGTCTCCCTCTACTCTTCCGTCATTAGGCCAATCATTGAGTACAATGTCCCATTTGGCATGTACCTCACTAGACACTTGCAACAACTGGAGAGGCTGCAATAGTACCTCACAAAAAACATCCTAGGCCTTAAACACTTGTCCTATATGGACAGACTCAAAAAACTCTGACTATTCTCTGTCTCATATTGTCTACTTAGAGGCGATCTCTGCTTGATTTACAAAGCCATGTCTGACCCAGCTCTGTTAAAAATGCTACAACTAAAGAAATCCCAATCCCTCCACACCACAAGCTCCAGAGACCTCAACCTCATTACCACAATTAACAGAACATGCTGGAGGGACAGGTTCATAACCCAGAGACTGCCCATGCTTTGGAATAGACTTCCCATACATGTCAAACAGGGCACCTCACTGGCCCTCTTCAAGAGAAATCTTGATGAGTGAATGGGAAATAGAAAATTCCCCCCAGGGGTCACTCCAGTGACTCTACTCAACAGAGGCACTGTGAACTAATGTTGGGTGGCACGATGCCAGGGAAAACCTATGGGCTAGGCTTGGAAAGGCTCCAGGGCCATTAGCCTAGTACACACCTATGAACCTATGAATGACTGTAGCCCTATCACTGGATATAGGAGATAAACACCAATTAGCTTTGCCAGACTCATTTATAAGGTAATGGCAGTTGTCATCATGGAATTCATAAAAAAGGATTTTGACAATTTTCTATCCATTGGCCCATACCAATCTTACTTTTTCAAGGACTGATCCTAATTATTTAAACTGGTTGTTTTTTAAAATATTCAAAGAAACTGGATGAAGGCAAGACAGTATACACTGCCTGTGTAGACCTGACACATGCTTTCAACACTACTCCACATTCTAGCATTATTGGTAAACAGACACAGATAAATATAAATCCTTGCAAAACTCACTGGAGGGTAAAGTGGATAAAAGACAGAACTCATTCAATCAGAATTCATAGTGCAGTTTTCTCAGATATGACTCATCCTAGTGATTTGACATCAGGTTTGGTTTTCATTCTAGGACCTACTTTCAGCATGTGCTTTGTTAATATTAAGAGTCTCTTTCTGACTACATTTACTGATGAGTGTAAATTAAAGGCTGTTATCAATATTCCAAATGACATATTCTCTAAGAGGGCTTTAGCATTATAAATTCATGGTGTCAAGACCTTCGACTAAAGATTGATGCACTCAAAACTGCAGTATTGTGGTCTTTTGGAAAATGAAAACACCCATGCACCTAACATATAACCTCCCACCCAAAAAAAAAAAAAAACCTTGACAAGTCTGTTGACAATGAATTCTCCTTCAATGGCCATAATTCTACAGTCATTAGAATATTGTTTTATTTAACCCAACGAAGCAATAAAGGAATATCCTCGAGGTCCAAGGAAGGTATTCTCCCATTCTAGTCCTCCATTATCAGTCCCCATATTAGAATGCAATACCACCTTTGCCACGTATCTATCCAAGCATATTCCCCAAGTAGAAAAACTACAATGTTTCTTCATCAACAAATTATAGTATAAGTTCCCTAGTTTTTAAAATCACATCTGAAATTTCTGTCACTTTGCTCCATCAGTTACACAATCTTTGCTGACCTGCAATGCTGCAAATGACCTGGCCCTTCTTAAACTCACAGTCTTTCATAAAATTGGAAACAACATAAAGCCCACTATGGGGATCTGGACACACATCATTATATAAATAGGACTTGTTGTTGAGAGAGATATTTCTACCCCAAAGAGTATCCTAACTCTGAAGTAAGCTCTCTCTTCATGTTAAAGCAGCTCCCTCATTATCTTTGAATCTAGCTCAGACAAATGGATGGGTAACCATAAATGCAACTCAGGTCTAGCACCTCAGACCTTTATGGACAGTGCAAACAGTTTAACTGTAGTGGCTTGGCTTTTAACAGTTATCTGAAATAATTACCTAGTATACACTTATGAACCTATATCCTATCCAATTTAGAATGCATTCCAACATCTCAGGCATTTTGATAACATGTGTCATAGACTTCTACAGGTAGCAGAGGCAGAGCTACATGTGTTCAGCATAATAATGACACTGCAGACCTACCTCCCAAATAATAGCTTCTAAGGGGAACATATACACTGAAAATAACAACAGAACCCATACTGAACCCTGGAGAGATCTGTCCTTGTAACACTACTGTCTGATTGTATCTGGAAAAGTTGTAGGCCAACCAATCCCAAATTTCTCCTATCATGCTGAAGTTATCTCTAAGAGAGTGCAACAGGATCTTGTTGTCAATGATGTGAACCACTGATAACAAATCCATCAAGACAATGACTGAGTAGTGTCATTAATTACTCACCCTTGTGGGGATCACTAAAGATTCTAATAGGTACTACCCTTGAACTATTTGTAGATGAAAATCTAGACTAGCATGGACACAGATGTTATTGTCTCTCAGACAGAAGACGAACAGGACACAGACCACATTCCCAAGAACTTTGCCAACAAATGTCTCAGAATTTCATCTTTAGTTATTCAGTAACACAGCCTTTTTAAAGATTGAGGTAACTAATACCTCCATGAATAGTGGTAGAAAAAACATACCTCCATGATTAGTGATAGAAAAAAACTTGTTTTATAACAAGGCACACACAGTCCAATAAAGGACTGGACATAGAACTCCCAAGCACGATTGTACAAGCTTGGAAGGGGATTGTTTTATTCCACTCACCGCGTCATGCATACTGGAGAGTAAGGAGACAAAATCATTATAATTGGGTTGCAAAAATTCATGGTATCTTCCAGAAAATGGACACCTTAGGAAAGAATCTGCTAGCACTGTAAGTACATTCTAACCTACTTTTGATATGATAGATGCAACCTATATAGTCAAATACCAAGCAGCAAATTCACACTCCTTTTCAGGGAAAGCTTTCTGCGTAGCAAGACAGGTAGGTGGGACTACTCACCTTCACTGCCACTTCAAATAGAGTGTCTCTAAAGACAAGTTTATGGACTTTTTCTGAGAACTCTCTGTCTGGTATATATAGCCTGTTCTCAGGTAGATGGTTATGATGGCATCTATGTTCTAACCTTTCTCCAAAGTTCTTACAAGTTCAAAAAGTTCAGGATCAAATCATGGCTAACACAGCACAAAGTAGGCAGGCCATACAAAAGCTGGGGCTAGAAATTCAAATGAGGCAGACAGTGCCTTGTAGTGCACATTAATAAGCTCATGTGAGTCCATTGTACTCCAGTCCTGAAGCTGTTGACATAAAACAGGGCAAAAAATGTTTCAGAATATGGTTGGATCAAAGCTTTTGCATTGTACCCAACCTAGGTCAAAGGTACCCACCTGGTGATGGTAAACCATGATCAGTCAGATCATATGATATGTTCCGCCTCAAGATTAGTAGATATCACACTTCTAATTAGACAGTCAAGAATATGGCTAAGGTTGGGCACCCGAGGCAACTATACAAGCAAATTTGAGTCTCTTCATAATGCAGTCAAATTCTTTAACAAATTTCATCAAGTTTTCATCAGCTCTGATAAAGAAATCACCCAAGATAAGTCACTTGAGTGAATTCAACACTGAAGATACAAGGATCTCAGTGAATGCTTGATGGAGCATCCTCACACTATATGGATGATAGAAAGATTAGGAGTGAACCCACAGTTTGAATCCATGGAATTCTAAAATGATTTGGCAGACCCAGTCCAACACTCCTTCAGTTTCAATGACTAAATAATAGAATATCTTAACTGTTTCCCAGCTTAAGCGTGATGCTGTTTTGTGGGCTTCTCCACAATTGGCCAAGTGTATGAAAACTGCAGGTGTGAGAATGCATGTGAGAAAATAAATGTCAAATATGAACAGAGCATCAATTGTATGTAACACCTTCACAGTTGAAACAGGAGAAGGGACCCTACCTATTTGTTCCAGATTATAATATTGTATTCTTCAGAAATGAGCCACTCAGGTACTACATAGTGTGGAGCTCTGACCCTTAGTACCCCAATGGCAGTGAATGTGAACATCAGCCCTATGTTTTCAGAAATATCCGGACCCCTAAAAAGAAAAAAAATCAAATAAAACCCATAGTGAGAGGATTAGGAAAAGCAGGACAATGGGAGCAAATAAAAAGGTTGTTAATGAAAAAAATCTAAGCAATAAACCAATAAATTATGTGCATTTGCGAAAACAACAGTACATGAATATGGAAAAGATAGCGATATTAATATAAATGGAAAAAAACATAGTAAATAAATGAATATAAAATACTCCTAATGGTAATGTGACTGTATAAATACTTGGCCAAAGACTCATGTTAAAATTAAGAACATAACAAAGATGACCTTCAGATTAAATCCTGTGATAAGGAAAATGCTTATACTGGCCTGATGATTTGAAATTCAATAAAATAGAAAATGTCTAAATGGTGAAACAAAGCCTAAAGGCAGACATCCAAAATGTATAATTGCAAAAGAAAGCCAAAATTTGAAATTCACAAAAGTTTACATGTGTAAAATAATTACTGAACCAGTGAGCTTATGCAAAAAATAAACAAGGATCACTTACCTTTCAGTATCAATCCAATGACGTGTATGAATCGTTCTGGTATTCTGGGAATCATACAAACATGGGATTGCCATTACTCCATAACAGACATCAAAAGCTAGCAGTAATTAACCAAAGTAGGCTCAATGCGGTGCTGAAACTGAAAAATGCTATCAAGGGATGAAGAAGAAATGGCAGATAAAAACCTCTTCAGCCAAAAGGATTATGAAATAAGGCTAACAATCAAATCAGCAATGCAGCAAAACTGAACACAAAGACAGTTCATGAAACAGCAGGCAAGATTTTATGAAAACCTTCTTCCAGATCTCAGCAGTGATAATTCTGAAGAAGTAATGCCTCTGAAAAAAGTGAGAAAATTATTTCAAGCACATAGCATAATACAGTGCTCTCAGTCAACATGCCTCCATCTCGCAGACTTGAAGTATCACCACTATCAGCTGTCCTCCAAATGTTGGCAGTAGTAATGTGTGGCTTCTCTAAAGGTTGTCAGATTTTCTAAACTCCTTTTATTTTTTCACAGGTGCAGTACTATACTACTTCTTCCTACATGTCTCAAGGACTCTTGAACATGTATTTTCCTCATCTCTCATTCCTCAAGTTATGTCTTTCCTCAGGGCTACTTTGACTTGATGAAAGACCATTATAGAATTTATTTTTCTCACCTATTGCTAAGCTTTTGTTTATCATGCACAGTGGTACTTATATTTTTCATTGTATACCGTCTTTCTTTAGCCAGAAAAGTCAGCTTCCTTTCCTTTCCTTTTCTCTTTTCTAGCTGAGAAATTCCCTTCCTTACTCTTTTGTTGATCCATTCTGACAGTCCACTCAATGTCATGAACTGCTGTTGTCTTCTCATATTAATTCCTTTGGCATGTACCTGTCTAGGCATTTGCAACAAATGAGGTGGCAACAGAAGTTCCTCATACATGGTGCAAATAAAATGTCATATGCAGACCACCTTAAAGCCCTGTCCCTATACTTAGTCTCCTACAGACTACTGAGGGGCAATCTATGCCTAACCTACAAGGTATTCATTGATCCAGCCCTGTTGGATGTTCAAACATTCACAAAACAATCAGCACAAGAATTAGCAAGTCTAAGGATCTAAACCTCATCTGTGACATAAACAAAACATATTGGAAGGACAGGTATGCATCTCAGAGATTACCCCTTCTCTGGAACAGACTCCCCATTCATGTGTAACAGAGCTCTTCCCTAAGCTTATTCAAATGCAATTTGTACAAATGGATGGGAAATCTCAAATTTACCTTGGCTTGTTGCTTACGGCCCTTATGGACAGCAGTAGTTTGTAGATGTCCTAAGGCACCTGTAACAAAGCTGCTCTGGCCTGCGTGGGCACTGATAAACTGGGAAAATTGCAACATGAATAGTTAGGTTTAATAAGGTTGTAAAGCCATTAGCCTAACATGCTGCAGTGTAATGAAGTAAGGTCCACCATCCTGTAGACCCAGACTCCTCTTTAGTACCCCATGTCAGCTGCTTTCTAAAGATCATGGACCACTCCCTAATATGATCATAGTTGTGTAATAGCTGTACTACCTCACTCTGTCTCTTTCTCTCTGACTTAATCTCTCTCTCTATATTTTAGTGATGATCTGACCAAGGAAGTTCCACTTCTTCACTGAGGTCTTCAGTTTCTACTCTGTCTAGCTTCAAATGTTGGTCTATATCCTACCTTATTCTGAATGAGGACACCTGCCAGTGTAATACAGAAAGAATAAGTTATATTACAATTTTCTTAATATGTTACTGTTGAAACCTTACTTACATCATGAAGTTAAGGTACTCTGCTTAGGCAATGTCTATATACTAGTCCTGCTCCAGAGATCACAGATTTTTATCTTTTCGACATCCACTGGTTTGTGTGTGTGTGAGTGTGTGTGTGTGTGTGTGTGTGTGTGTGTGTGTGTGTGTGTGTGTGTGTGTGTGTGTACATGTATGCATGTGTATATATATATATATATATATATATATATATATATATATATATATATATATATAATATATATATATATATATATATATATATATATGTGTATGTGTGTGTGTGTGTGTGTGTGTGTGTGTGTGTGTGTGTGTGTTTATGTATGTATGGATGTATGGATGGATAGATAAGTTTATGCTTTGATTACATGGATGCTCATTGTTTTGAGGCCTATATTAATGCAGGCCATGGGATAAAATCTCACACTAGTCAAACATAATACAGTATATATTATTTAGAGTTACAGATGTAGTAAACAGGTTGCTAAGAATATTGTATTAGAAAACATTTTAAATATGCTAAGCTGATGTCAGATGTTTAAGCATTACTATATTAATAGCTTTATGACAGGATGCTTGCCAATTACATTAAATGAAGTTAATGACAGAAAAAGACAGTCTAGCCTGCTGTTTAAGTGCATTTAACATTCTATTGCCTTCCATCATTACCTTTTCTGCTACCGTTTTCTACTTGTCCTTTGCTTGCTTGAATAATTCTGTGAATACTGTCACCCCTACTTCATTTCCTGGTCTGAAGATCTTTGTGAACACAAATACTTTTAGAGAACCAGATAACAGTTATCCCCTACAATCTGAAGCTTGTTGACACTTTTTCCAGAGCTGTTCTTTGTGTTCATCATGATTCTTCATGTCTTCCTAAGATGGTTTCTGCACCAATATTATATCCCTCTGGCTCTTTTTGCCTCAGGTGGGAAGAGCTGTAGATCCTCTTGTTTCTAGATATATTCCTCTCCTATATATTTCTGGTTGTTTTCCCCTGTGTTTCTTCCAGCATCCATATGTGCAATTCCCCATATGGCATATGGAACTGTACATAGTACTATAGGTGTGAACTTAACAAGATCATATAGACTAAAAAACATTGTCCTTTTCCTTTTAAAGTCTGTCCTGCTGAGGATATACCCATCTTTCTGCTTGCTGTTTCTGTTGTCCTCATCTGTTACTATTGTCCTCACACTCTGCTCCTTGTGGACAAGCCAGACATGATCAACACCTCATATCATTTTCTTGCCTCAATGCTATCAGTTCCATTCCCCAACTGATACTTGACACCATAGTTGCTTCAGCTTAAGTGCAGTACTTTGAATTTATTTGTACTGAACCTCTACTGTCACTTTTCTTCCTACATGTTCATTGCTGCCCCAGTCCTAATGTCATCAAGGAAGAGGTTGGTCCTCTTCACTCTCTTCCTTACAAATGTCCGATACAAACATACTAAAGATTGCAGGACCCAATATAGATCCTTGTGATTCTTGACTTGTCCTAATTCTAGATATTATTTTATTCACCACAGCTCATTCAACCATGCTGGTCTACACTTCCTCTGTTTTTGTCCTACTTCCTAAATATCCAGTTTTCCTATCAGCCTTCTACATGGCATGCACACAAACATGTAACCAATAAAGGAGATAAATTGCATACTGAGGTCGAAAGTCAAAGTAACCACTCAACTAATCAAGATCATGTTTAGTAGTAGTTTTAATAAACCAAAGTTCAGCCCTTTCATCCCACACACTTAATAAATACTTCATCAGAACAGTGGAATCAAAATCATCACTTCCTTAAATAACATACCAATGGCTTTATTCAGCCACATCTGTAACATGTGTAAATTTTACTATATATTGAAGTCAAATTGATTTTTATTAAAATCAACAGGTCAGACAAACACTTCATTTCTATTTAAACAACTTTGTTGAAAACACCAAGTCATGAATAAAAAGTAAATATCAAAAATATGATTATAAATATTCCACAAGTATATGTTTACACAAATAAATATTTTAAAAGTAATAACAGTAGCTAAATAATATAAAATATATGGTGTATAATCAAAGTTTAGCTGCATGTAATAAAAGTACAAGTTGAACAGATATAAAATTCTTCAAAACTGTTGGGGGAGTGGCATTAAACCTTAACTACCATAACAATTCTTTGTATTCTAATCTGACCAGTGTGGATTGGGTGGCATCTTTTGTAAAACAGAAAAACAAAATTTGTGAAAAGACATACAATTCTCAGCATGTTTGGCTAATGTACTATTAGTGCATTAGCCAAACACTCTAATGCACTAGTAGTGCATTTGTCAAACATGCTGATGCACTATTAGTGTTTATTTTCAAAATATCATAACAGTGATCATAAATAGTTTTTCTGAGTGATCATTCAGTTTTATCTACATATAAAAACCTGAGCACCCTGAATACTTAGTTACACATATATCCCCTGAGATCAAACAATTTCTAAATGTAATGTAAGAGTTGAAAAACATATTATCTAGCTTTAAATGTTCTCCTTCAAAAATGTATGAACACTGTTTGCCAAAACCACATCTACTTGGCCTTGATTTTTCTTTCTTTGGGATCCCTCCTTTATTATTATTTTCAATAAGACCCTTGAAGTTAGAAGTTGTTTTATAGACAAAATTTGGTTGATTCCTCACAATGTTACAAACTGAGCAGTTGGCCTTTAATATGATCCAATTATTTCTAACAATACTTTTGATATTCCAGGATCCTTCATTTTATTGTATTATAAAAGCCTGCTCTTATTTCTCCTTTTGTGGTAATAATTGTGTGAGTTTGTGGGCTGGTGTTATCAACTAGACCAACCCTCTATAAGGGTTTGTATTTTATGCCCAACTGTTATATAACTTTATAATATTCATAATACACTGTATAACATTTTCAGGATATCCCCATCAGTAAATATATCAATTGATGTTTTAATTTCTAGCACCAGATTTTCCGTAGTCAATGTCATCTGGGCCAACCCTTTAACTAAACATCATTTATAACGCAAGGGGTATAAACTTGAAAAATGCAAATAGGCAGTACTAAATGTGGGATTTCAGTAAATGCATGAGACAAATCCTGTGTTGGAATGTTTAACATTAGTGTCAAGGAAATTAACACAATTCCTGCTAAAATTAAAACTAAATCTCAAGTATTCTGTTGTACTGTGTGACAAGCTGATAAAATCCAAGACCCTATTCTCTGGCCCATCCCATAAAACAAAGATAACACCCACATATCTAAGGTACCACTTACAACACTCATAGTATTTAGAATTAAAAAAACAAAGAGTTTATCCCTAAAATGTAATCCCATATTTGCATGAATAGAGGCATATGCTTTCCTATTGTAGCACATTTCATGGTTAAAAAATTCTCCTTCAAAAAATACCAAAGAAGTAAAGTTCATGATTGAATTGACACCCCTGCCACTCAGGAAATCACAGATCAATACTCCTAAATGTAGCAGTCTACTGTGATATTCATGAATAAATTAATGCTATCAATGGTGAGAAAACATTTTTTCTCACAAATTTTCTTTTAATCTCCTCAGAAAGTCTGACAAAACTTTCACCGTGTGGGTTTGTTTACAAAAGTCAGCTTTAAGAAGTCTGTCAATGAAAACTGTTAGAGGGTAAGTTTTTGATCCTTGAGCTGAAATTATTTATCTGAATGGTGGTTTAAAAATGTTTTTTGTGTTCTTTTGGGAACCCAAAAATTGTAGGCATCACCAGATTAAGGTAACCATCATAGCATTTCCCTTAAAATGCATGGGCCCTTTATCTACCACTAAAGAAAATTTCATACAAAGCATTAGTCAACAGGTTATCCAAAACTGGGCATTAAATACAATCCTCTATTGGGAATTGGTATACTTGACAACACTAGCTAATAAAATCACACAATTAGTATGGAAAAGGACAAACTGGAGCAGGCTTTTGTAGTAAAATATAATAATAGATCCAAACCTATTAAAAGTATTGTTAGAAATGATTGGATCATATTAAAGGTCAGCTCACTTTTTAACATTGTGTTGAACAATGGTAAAAATAGTGTTACATGTGGAACTGGAAAAAAATGTATAAACAGTGCACTCTACTGACCAAGTAAAGCATGTTCTGACCCTTTGATGTTAAAACTCGGAGTCAGTAAGTCTCGAGTGAGGCATCCTGCCTATTGTTTTAAGGCCAAAGTTAATGGCCAGAATTTGCATGCATAAATGTCCTTTATTGCTCTGGATTCTGCCCAGAGGTGAAGAATGTAAATATAGTTTCTGTTAGCCTGGGAACCCAGGGAAGTTGAAGAATGATGTAATGTGAACCAGGAATGTGATTTTAAAAACAGAGAGAATCAGAAAGCATTAAGCATTTTTGTCTTGACCATCCAACTCACCAGCACTGTCTTGCTCTATATGTAAGTTTATCTTAGACGTGTGTTTTCTCGTAGAAATAGCTAGAAACTAGAAGGATTAGAATAAGGGTTTTTCTGTGATGTCAGAACTGTACTACTGAATTTTTTTTAAGTATTTCTCTGTGATCTCTGAACTCTTGACTAGCACTGTGTAGTAAAAAGTATTGGCTTGTGTTTTGACTATTTGTTATTAAATATTTTTAAACCCTTTCAACTGTGGCTGTTTTTGTAGAGATAATTTAAGCTGTTTAGAGTACTTGCATGCCTTTGGTAAAATTGCACAAAGCCACTCTAATAGCTTTAACCTTGCGCTATACTACCAATTAGATAATAATATTGCACAGTAATAATTGGACCCCCTTTTAAGGGCCTTTGAGTTGCTGATAAATATTAGTGGATGGTGGCAGCTGGTACTACTGTATAGTCTGGGAAAAAGGGGCATGGCTGAAGAACCTGTGCCAGCCTTCCCCAGGAGTGTCTGAGTGTTTTGTATAAACTCTTCTCAAACTGTGTGTGTGTGTGTGTGTGTGTGTGTGTGTGTGTGTGTGTGTGTGTGTGTTTGTGTGTGTATGTGTGTGAGCTACTTGGGCAGGGACACAAAACACTGGTTGGACAGAGGGGGGGGTGCTGGAGGTTTTAGCTATAGCTGTGCCAGTGGGGAGTCTTACTGGGGACCTGGAGAGCAAGGGAGCGACCAGCCCTTGACTGACTGATCTCTGTGTGCTTTTAAGGGAAATTGCACTTTACTGTGTGTATTTGTTATCCTTTCCTCCTATATGAGATGTCCCTCACTGGTGTTAGTGGTGAGGATTGTGGATCCTTAATTTCTGGGCCAGGGCACGGGTGTCACATATTAATTGGTGGCAGTGGTGGAATATCCACAACACATATTAATTGGTTGGAAAATACTAATTGGCTTGTAGTGGTGTGGGTAGAGTGAATTACTGTAGCTTGTGTACAGTGAGCTCTGAAGGTGTTTTGTATGCTAAATCAGCCATGCAGTGAATACTCAGAGTTCAGATCACAATTGTTTTATTTCTTTTGTTAGCTTAGTTAGACACGTTGAGCAGGCAGCATGTCAGCAGAAGAGTATGGAAAGCTGACAAGGAGCCAGCTGGCAGAGATGTTCCAGGCTAGGGGACTGGTGCATGGAAACCTGACTAAGGCAGACCTGATTGCAGTCTTGGTTACAGCTGCATCAGAAAACAGCAACCAGGAAAACAATCAGACTGGCAGTGGAGATATAATACCCTCAGAGAATGGACAGCTCATCCTTTCTGCAGAGAATTTAAAAACCCATCTGGAGCTAAAGAGACTTGAGTTGGAAGCCAGGCATTTGGAGAGAGAAGCAGGTGAGAGAGTAAGGCATCTAGAGAGTGGGGGCAAGGAGAAACTGCAACATTTGCAGGCTGAGGAGAATGAGAAACTGTTACGCCTGGAAGCTGTGGAAAAGGAGAGTCAGAGGCAGCATGAGAAGGAAATGCTGACTCTTCACTAGAGTCATGGAGGTAATGGGGAAGGGGGTAATTGGACCCGAAGAAGCACACAAGGTCAGTAAATTTCTTCTGCAGTTTAAAGAGGGGGATCATTTTGATAGTTTCATTCATATATTTGAGAGGGTATGCAAACAATATGGTGTTGACCAAAGGCTCTGGGTCCGGTTCCTGACCCCCTTACTCCATGGTAAAGCTGTTACTGTTTTCTCAAAAATGTCTGACATTGCATGTTTTGATTATACTGCTGCTAAAAATCACTTGTTAGAATTGTTTAAGCTAACACCTGAAATGCATAGGAAAACGTTTCGTGAGCATAGACACAAGGCAGATGAAAGTGTGTGTGAATATGTTGCCGAACTGAGCAGTTATTCAAATAGGTGGGTGAGTGGATGTCAGGTTACCACTTTTGAAGAGCTGGCAGACCTTTTGGTGAGGAAACAAGCCCTTAGCACTTTGCCTGAGGACATGAGGATCTGGTTAGCTGATAGACAATGCACCACTTCAGATGATTTGGGGAAGAAGGGAGACCTATACCTGGCAAGCAGGGCAGCCCTGCACAGGAAAGTGACCCCCAGTACTGCTCAATGGTCTAAAGGAACCCATGGTGGCCAGCACAGACAGCCCCAACAGAATCTGCCAGTAGCAGGGGATGCCACTTGTCCAGGTACATGTCCAGGAGCTAGGGTTAAATCTTTTGAATGCAACCAGTGGGGCCATGTGGCATACAGTTGTCCAAGGAGGCAAGGTGGGGAACAAAAGGTGAGGGGAGCCAGTAAGTGGATAAGACAAAATGCCAATAGTAGGTTGGCTTGAGACAACAAAGGTACCAAACTACCATCCTGCAGATGTCCTGATAGGGAAGGTTTTGGATGAGGCAGTACCATGCGTTTGTGCAGTTACACGCAGTCAGGCTAGGAGACAAGCATGTGGTTCTGGTAGCCTGGGGGAGACCCAGACACACTGCATACTTGCAGCCTGGACTGGTGAGGTGGTTACTTTAGGTAAGGAGCTACCCTGTAGCAGTGAGACTGAAGGTGAGCCACAGCTGCTTGGGGGTACTGATGGTCCCTTGGAGAGAGTGACTGTAAAGGTAGAGGTGAGTAGTAGTACACAGGCTGACAGTGAGGCACCACTGCCAGAGGATGCCAGACTTCCTATGGAAGGGGAGCTGGGAAGGGTTACAAGGAAAGAGTTGAGACAGGCTCAGCTATCAGACTCTACATTGCATGGCTTGAGACAGGTAGCTAGGGAGGCACCTGATTCTCAAGGAAAGAGAGAATCTGTATACTGGGACAAAGGGTTACGGTACAGAGAGTGGGCCCCTAAGGGAGGGCTAGAAGGTGAGAGAGTACAGCAGTTGGTAGTGCCTAGAGCCTACCATCTGGTGCTTCTACCCACAGCCCATGATATTCCCTTTGCAGGTCATATAGGCATAAAACATACAAAGAGGTGTATTATACAGAACTTTTATTGGCCTGGAATTTCCAGAGATGTAACAGGGTACTGCAAGACCTGTGAGCAATGCCAAAAGGTAGGCAAGGCAGGAGACAATGTGAGATCTCCTTTGATGCCTTTGCCTGTGATTGAGGAGCCATTTTAAAGGGTAGCTATGGATATTGTTGGTCCTCTGAGTACCCCAAGTTCCACAGGGAAAAAGTATATCCTAGTGGTAGTTGATTATGCTACACGATACCCAGAGGCAGTGGCTTTGTCCTCCATTGAGGCAGAGAAGGTGGCAAATGCATTGTTAAGAGATTTTCAGAAGGGTAGGTTTCCCAAAAAAATACTGACTGACAGAGGTGCCAATTTCATGTCAGACCTGCTGGCTTGTCTGTGGAAGTCCTGTGGGGTGAAGCACATGAAGACCACCCTCTACCATCCCCAGACTAACGGTCTTGTTGAGAGGTTAAACTCTATAATCAAGTCCATGCTACTGGCATTTGCAGATCAGTTTAAGAGGGAGTGGGACAAATATTTGCCCCATCTGTTGTTTGCTTACAGAGAGGTTCTTCAGGAATCCACAGGTTTTTCACCCTTTGAGTTTTTGTATGGGTGTAAGGTGAGGGTACCCCTAGATTTAATTCAAGATGAGTGAGAAGGTGAGTGCAAGTCTCACAAGGAGTCTGTTGTGGCATACATCCTAAACTTCAGGACAAGGATCAGGGAACTCATAGCCTTGGCCCAGGAGAACCTGGCAAGAAGCCCAATAACTGAAAAAAGGTGTGATATAACAGGAATGCTCGAGCTAGAGAGTATGCTGTGGGGCAGCAGGTAATGGTTCTCATTCCTGTCAGACACAACAAGCTGCAAGCAGCTTGGGAGGGACCCTACAAGGTGGTAAGAAAGGTAAGTGATGTTAATGTTATGGTGGAACTGCTAGGCAGTAGGCAGGGGCACAAATTGTGCCATGTTAACATGATGAAACCTTATTATGATAGGGAGGCCCTTGTGCTGAGCATTTGCAGTGGATTGCAGGAGGAGTCTAAGGGAGACCTGGGGAATGATCACTTCAGTGAGGCTCGGGCTGACACCTCAGTGGAAGGGTTAGCAATGTCCCAGCAGCTATCTCCTACTCAGGTTTGAGAAATCCAAGCAGTGTTGCAGGAATTTGGGGACATGTTCACTGGGAAACCAGGGTGCACCCACTTGGGGTAGCACCAGTTGGATATGGGACCCCAAAGGCTTATTAGGCAGGTCCCTTATAGAGTGCCTGAGAGAGTCAAACAGACTCTGAGGGAGGAGGTACCGGAGATGTTGAGGGATGATTCAAGAGTCCAACAGTCCCTGAGCCCCTCCAGTGGTGCTGGTGCCAAAGAAGGATGGCAGCACCAGGTTCTGTGTGGACTACAGGAAATTAAATAGTCACACAGAGTCAGATGCTTACCTCATGCCTAGGACAGATGAGGCCCTAGAGCAGCTGGGTGGGGCTAAGTATCTTACAACCATTGATCTTACCAAGGGTTACTGGCAGGTGCCCTTGACTCCCAGTGCTAGAGAGAAGTCAGCCTTTGTGACTCCTTTTGGCTTGTATGAGTTCACAAAGATGCCCTTTGGGTTGAAGAATGCCTCAGTAACTTTCCAGAGGCTGGCAGATCATATCCTAGCAGGAGCAGGAGGGTTTGCCCTTGCTTACCTAGATGATACTGCCATCTACAACCATTCCTGGTAAAAGCACCTTCAACATGTCAGGGAGCTGCTGAGCAGACTACAGAGGGCAGGGTTGACCATTAAGCCTAGCAAATGTCAGGTGGGTATGGCAGAGGTCTCCAACCTAGAACATAGAGTTGGGAGTGGTAATATAAGGGCAGAACCTGCCAAAGTGGAAGCCATTCATGCATGGCCTGCACCTGCTACTAAAAAAACAGGTGAGGGCATTTTTAGGGACAGCAGGGTACTACAGAAAGTTTGTCCCCAGCTATAGTACCATAGCTGCTCCCCTCACAGACCTGACAAGGAAGATCAGGCCAAATAAGGTAGTGTGGAACCCAGCATGTGAGCAGGCATTCCAGAAGCTTAAAGATGTTTTGGGTGGACCCCCTGTGTTAGCCAGTCCAATTACAGCAAATAATATGTTGTGCAGGTGAATCCTTTGAACCATGGGGTGGGGGCTGTACTTAGCCAGATTTCTTCAGAGGGGGAAGAGCACCCAGTGGTTTATCTCAGTCATAGGCTCCAATCCAGGGAGGAATGCTTTGCAGCTGTAGAAAAGGAATGTTTAGCCATAGTGTGGGCACTCCAGAAACTTCAGCCTTATCTGTATGGAAGGAAATTCACTGTTATGACAGATCACAACCCCCTAACATGGTTAAACAGAGACAGCCAGCAAAATGCCAAGTTGCTAAGATGGAGCCTGGGGTTGCAAGCATATGATATGTCCATGCAGCACTGCAGTGGGATTAGCAATGCCAATGAAGATGTGCTCTCTAGATAGTGAACAGGGTAAGGTATACTCAGATAAGCCTATCTCCCTCAAGCAGCGTTTCTCAAGGGTGACTTGAAAAACTAGCTTGAGTTTGCCAGATGGGGAGATACAATTAATATGTGATGCCTGTGCCCTGGCCCAGCAATCAAGGAGCGTCAATCCTCACCACTAACAACAGTGAGGGGCATCTCATATACGAGGAAAGGATAACATATACACACAGTAAAGTGCAATTTCCCTTAAGAGCACACTGAGATCACAGTCAGTCTGGTGCTGGTTGCTCCCTTGCTCTCCAGGTCCCCAGTAAGACTCCCCACTGGCACAGCTATAGGGTCCAGATCTCAGCCTAGTCGGCAAGCCAAAACCTCTAGCACGCTCTCTGTCCAACCAGTGCTTTGTGTCCCTGCCAAGGTAGCTCTCACACACACACACACACACACACACACACACACACACACACACACACACACACACACACACACACACACTTTGAGAAGAGTTTATACAACCACACAGACACTCCTGGGGAAGGCTGGCACAACTGTGCCCCTTTTTCCCAGACTATATGGTAGTAACAGCTGCCACCAACCACTAATATTAATCAGCTACTCAAAGGCCCTTAAAAGGGTGTCCAATTATTACTGTGCAGTATTATTATCCAATTGGTAGTACAGCACAGGGCTAAAACTATTGAAGTGGCTTTGTACAATTTTACTAAAGGCATTCAAGTACTCTAAAGAGCTTAAATTATCTCTACAAAAACAGCCACAGTTGAAAGGGTTTAAAAATATTTAATAACAAATAGTCAAAACACAAGACAATACTTTTTACTACACAGTGTTAGTAAAGAGTTCAGAGATCCCAGAGAAATACTTAAAATAATTCAGTAGTACAGTTCTGACATCATAGAAAAACCCTTATTCTAATCTTTCCAGTTTCTAGCTATTTCTAAGAGAAAAAAACAAGTCTAAGATAAACTTACATATAGAGCAAGACAGTGCTGGTGAGATGGATGGTCAAGACAAACATGTTTAATGCTCTCAGATTCTCTCTGTTTTTAAAATCACATTCCTAGTTCACATTGCATCATTCTTCACACTTCCCTGGGTTCCCAGGCTAACAGAAGCTACATTTACATTCTTCAGCTCTGGGCAGAAACCAGAGCAATAAAGGACATTTATGCATGCAAATTCTGTCCATTAACTCTGGCCTTAAAACAATAGACAGGATGCCTCACTCTAGACTTACTACATGTTTTACTTGGTCAGTAGAGTGCACTGTTGATGCATATTTTCCAGTTCCACATGTAACACTATTTTTACCATTTAAGACAACAAGCCTGTGGTTTACATTAATATTACAGATGAGAAAATTATCTCCAAAATTCTTTCTGGCTAGGCTGGCAGCCTTCATCTATATTCACCCAATCTTCACAACCACATTCTTCTCCATTGAGGCCTGCCTAACAAATTCCCACCTCCTGCTAAATGCAAAAACACTAAAAAATAATTTATAGTTACCTCAGCTAAGTCTATGCCAAGTGAACTCATCACATATTGAAACTTACTAGGTAACAACATTGATGAGTAGCCAATGTTTGATATCCACATACATCAAGCAATCAAGAAAACTCACCACTGATTATGGAAAAAAAAAAAAAACACAGCATTAGCTTTCTCATTCCCACATTGCTACATGCAGCCCCCATAGTCACTAACTTACTTCTTACCATCCAAAGTAAAAAGTGGAAATATTAGATTTAAATTTGCATGATTTGGTCCCAGGAACCCCAAAAGCCCCCAACTACTCCCTGACTTTAAGGCAGTATTTCTGGCTCAAACCGAAACACCAACTATTCATAACGCAAGTGGCAACAACTTGTAACATTTTTTTCCAATCTAAAAACTGCCACTGTGTACAGCCACACTTCTCCTGGAGAACCCTATGCTCCAAGGATAAGCTCCTTCATAACCTAGTGAAATCCAACAACTGTTCTGGCAGGTGTCACTGCTCTAACCAGATATCTAAGATTCTGATCTGTATCCCCACCAGCATTTTTCTGGAAACAAATCCATGAAATTTCAAACATTTCTTAAAACAACATTACAATAGTACCTTAGAATTTTGTATAAATCTGCTAAAGCTGCACTCAGTTCTATCACATGTATTGTACTCTCCACTCCTCAGCATCTGCATTACTAATCATTATCAATAACATTTTAAAGGAAGGCTACTGTGGCACAGCACCGAGATAACTCTTACCTAGACAACTGCATATCTATAACTGACATCTCGTGTAATAACAATACTAATATTACACTTACTATATTAGTATTGTGCTAATGCCTCTGAATTCCTATTTCCTAGGCAACTGTTTCTTTAAAACTCAATAATTCCTCTTGCTTAAAACTCTCCACTTAAGTATGTGACAAAATAATATTGCTATTATTTTTATACTGTTCTCTCAGAGAAACCAATTTTGTTAACTACATATAAATGAAACAAATAAAAGTGAACTGACCATGGCTGATAGAGAAAAACAAATTTATTTAATGTTTTTCTCTATCAGTCGTGGTCAGTTTGATTTTATTTGTTTCATTTTTATGCTTTGAGGTGAAAAGCGAGAGTTAACCCAGTCTAGGAACATATCTTTCTCCATTTGTTATCTACATGCCTGTTACTATACTATACTATACTGTTGTTAATTAATTTCCTGTTTTGCCTTTTGTATTTTATCATTGTATTATTGCTCATTATTGATGCAGTTCCATTAATACTTATCATGCAGTTCTAAACATTTTATCTCCTTAATTACATCTACCAAATATTAACTGTGGTACATTATGTAAATTTATTGTGGGGCTTTTCTTCCTAGCTCCCTGCTGAAAAGGGACAACTGCTGTGCAATCAGACTTTCCCTGTCAACAAAATAAATACATATATTGATAAATAAATAAATGCCATACTAAAGCCTTTTAAAACTGGACACCCCTGTTCTGCTCATTTTGCTCTTAACCTTCTCCTTACTGTAAACAACACCATGGCATGATCACTGTTAGCTAATGGTTCTCCCACACCTCCAGTTTATTTCTTCCATAGTTATTATAGTGTAATCTTGTGTGTGCTTAAATTATGCAAATTATATAGTAAAACTGAATCTCTTTTCTTACTCAATACTAATGATTTTGTTCTGACCATCATTGGATATAAAGGCTGGGAAAATAAATTTTAAGATGCATCACAGAGCAGTTAATAATCCATGGCTACATGGGACCAAGTGGCAATCACAACCCAAACTTAACTAATTTTTCCCTCACAGTTATTATAGCACAGTCTTGGCCAGTTACACATTTACTGAGATAATGTTATTATGCTAAGAGGCACATTGAACTATAACTATTCTCATTACACAGTCTACAGCATTTCCTAGCAATACAACACAGCATCTTCAAATATTGTTAGGCTACAGACCAATATACGTTATAATATTATCTTTTGTTGTCTCGATATCATTAGTGAAATACTTTTGTGTTTTATAATGTATTGTATTGTATTCATTAATATTTGATCAATTAATATAATTTTTCTCTTAGGTACCTGAGTTTCCATATTATTTTATTGAACTAGCCATGTTGTATCTTTTATAGATCAGTTATATGATTATACTTCAACACAGTAGAGAATAGCTTTCTGCTCTTGTTAATGTCGGTCTGTTTTTCTTTGCTATTGTGTTTTAATAATTTTTATTCAGCCTGCATCTATTTTGCTTTTGTAATGTTCGTATTTCACTTGTGGCATAGGAAATGACTGAAAATAGCCCTTAGATCATTGTTCGTTAACAAACTCTACTAAAATAGAAAATAAAGTATACTGTGTTTGATACTGCGATATTTATTTAGTTGGATCTCTAGATTTATAATGTTCATTTTATTATATGCCTTTTAATGGTGCTGCATTTTGCTTGCATTGTAGATTGATTACTCACTGTCACTGGCAGCTTAACATAAAACATGCATTATTGGAATATTGCACTGCAGTCACATAGTTAAAAGGATCACTGTATTTGCATTTTTCTTCTAATGGATAGGTCAGATTTTCTTTCAGCAAACATGCAACTGCATTGAAATATATCATGGTTAAATGTTCTAATAGTAAATATATATATATATATATATATATATATATATATATATATTAGTTACAATTAATTTACCTTATGGTTTACTCCTATAGCCTATGTGGCATGGAAAAACATACCTTGCAAGTAATTAAAAGCCTAGTAGACAAATGCTGATTTCCTAGAAAGCATTTAACCAGTAGATCAATACAATGTCATAATGTAATACCAGCATATTTAATGAGTCCGCTTAGCATGTGCTGAGTAGCTTTTATTTTTTTTTTACTTCTATTAGATAATAATGTCATTCAGTTTGTTATCTAAAATGAAATGTAGCATCTTACATAATTTTTTGTTGCTGAAAACAAGAATATAAAATGTTGACTTTCCCCTTAAATTGTATTCTATTCTTAAACCCAGCAGGATTTACAAAAACATGTCTTATCAACCATACTGACAGAATAAGCCACCAGCTGTAGGAGGTATATTATTGAGACTTCTGTTAGTGAGTAATAACATTCATTGGCGGTTCCAAATAGAGTAATCAGTCTATGTCACTGGTAGATCAATTCATTTTGTGTAACCATGTCTTTGTGACACAACATAGAGTTGATCTAATCCTCAGAACAACAAATTCTACTGTAACAAATGCACAATATTTTTAAAGATTTTCTTAGTTGATGATGATAAAAGGTTAAGCATATGCATCAATATATGACAATATTAGAATTCAGATTAAGATTAAAATAATGATGTTAACAGTAATCATAAAAAAGACATAAAATAATTGCAATATCTAAACACATTTAAACACTATAATATTACTGCAAAACCTCATTATTTACCTAAAATGACTTATTGGAATGGCTCTTTTGTCAGAGAACCAGTGAGAATTCTTAATTATGACAAGCATTTGAAATTACAAAGCTGCCTTTGAAGCTAAAATTGATGTTTCATTTCACCATGTCATTTTTTTTATCAGCACATTTTTTTGCTGATGTCATCTATGTAAATGCATAAAGACACATCAAAAGCCGTGTTGAACATTTACATGGAGTTAATGTGACCATACTTATGACTTACTCTCTAAACAGATGCAAACACACGCACACGCGCACAGGCACACACGTTCACTGAAAACAAATTATGTTCCATTGCGTCACTGTTTCATCTAAACCTATGTTAAGCAGCAGGATCACCTAATAGCAATGCTATAGATGTCCTGTTCTTTTGCCACTGTTGTATAACCTTGGAATTAATATGTTTCAGGATTTCTTAATGCAGGAAAATGAGGAGCATGAGGGGCTTGTCCCTGCAAAAACACTTTTTTTGTCTTTTTAATTACTTTTGAGAATTCAGGTGTTGTTTGCAGTGGAATGGCTTGCAAGCCATGCTTATTTCAGGATCATCAAGACATTGGAGGCAAGACATACATAAAACACAAGTTTTCTTCAACAATTTATAAAATAAAGTATCAGCTCACTTGACTTTTCATTTCAAGAATGAAACAAACCTTTAAAGCAAAAGGAAAGTCAAAGGCTACAGGCATGCATTTCAACTGTCCAGATTGTCACAGAATGTCTAGATTTTTCTCTCATATTATTGGTCTGTTGCTCATAAAATCTGTAGTTGTCTGGCAGATCACTTGAGGAATGAAGTCAGTAAATAATGACATGAATTTGAGTTTCAGACTTCATATCCTTCAGAAAAATACACAATGCAAAACATACCTACCTTTTAAGCTTATAGAGGCAACATTTAAAATCTGTCCCTATTTTTAGACCCCTTTGGTATTGGCTTTGTTCAGATTTCTTGCACTGAGTGGTCGAGACTCAACAGGTATGGCTACAGGCCTTTTCTGGGCCAAACTCTAAGTTCAAAAAGACAAGTTCATCCACAAAGTATAATCCATAGGTTACAATCCACTGTTAGCCCTAAATGGGCTCTCTCTTTCTCTACAAATGTCCAGGTCTTCCTTTTAGATGAATGTCTATCAGAGGGCATCTTTCTTAGCTTAGCTCTCTGTCTATCAGAGGACATCTTTCTTAGCTTAGCTCTCTGTGCTACTCACTTTTATACCATAGCAAATGGCAATCAAATAAAAAGACATACAAACATATATACAAATAAACAGATAGATAGATATTGAGATACAGATACTGTGAGACAGTAAGAAAATCACAGAGGTTCCTATGTTGTCTTGAGACACTATTATAAGTAAACCTTTCATAAAGAGTTTTCTGCTGCTAGGAAGGCAAACTGGCCATGGCATTGATTCAGCATGTTGATGAGTCTTCCAGAGTTGGTAGGAGCACAGCTGAAAATTTAATTACTAACAACAGTATATTTCAGTCTTATTCATTAGGTATGCAGTGCACAGACACATACAGACACATACACACATACATACACACACACACACACACACACACACACACACACACACACACACACGCACACACACATTATAATGGGTACTATGGAAGGAATGTACTGTATATGGGGAGGGAGTATAATGGATACTATGGAAGAAGTGTACTGTATACAGGAAGTGTAAGGGATACTAGGGAAGGAGTGTACTGTATATAGGGATGGAGTATAATGGGTACTAGGGAAGGTGTGTACTGCATATAGGGATGGAGTATAATGGGTACTAGTGAAGGAGTGTACTGTATACAGGGAGGGAGTATAATGGGTACTAGTGAAGGAGTGTACTGTATATAGGGAGGGACTATAATGGGTACTAGGGAAGGACTGTACTGTATATAGGGTGGAAGTATGATGAGTACTAGGGAAGAAGTGTACTGTATACAGGGACAGGGATAGGGAGGGAGTATAAGGGGTACTAAGGAAGGAGTGTACTGTATATAGGGAGGAAGTATGATGGGTACTAGGGAAAAATGTACTGTAAATAGGGAGGGAGTAGGATGGGTACTATGGAAGGAGTGTACTGTATATTGGGAGGGAGTATGGTTGGTACTAGGGAAAAATGTACTGTATATAGGGAGGGAGTATGATGGGTAACTAGGGAAGGAGTTTACTGTATATAGGGAGTATAATGGGTACTAAGGAAGGAGTACACTGCATATAGGAAAGTAGTGCAATGGCTATAGGACAGGAATATAATGGATATGAGAGGAAGCATAGGGAAGCTAGGGAATTAGCACACAGGGGATAGGGTCTGAGTATAATGGCTATAGGGAAGACTGTCAGAAAGAGTGTAACAAAGCAAGTATGACATTTATCAAGAAGAATTAAGCCTCTGAACTGTTAACAAGCTGCTTCTTGTAGTACAAGTTATAGAGTTTTATTCCATCTACCTCCTATTGCATGAGTGATCAAGCACAACTCAGTGTTCCCAGCTAGCACCTGAAAAGGGGCAGCTGTGACCTGTGGGCTACCCTGATGGGCAAATGAGTAAGATAAAAAAATAATCAAGAGAGTGGCTAAGTAGAAGGCATTAGCAGTCAGTGGTGAGGCTCAGATTTTGGGGGGAATTGAGATGTAGGCCATTGACAAGAATGGAAGTTGTATGGTAATCCCCGAATGTGAAACAATGATAACAGTCGAAGACTCAGTGAGATGCCAGCATATATGGTATTTAGGAAAGGGAAGTAATCAAAATGGAGGATCTGTAACATTACAGATCAGTATATGGTTAGGAGGTGAGGTTATAGAAGCACAGATAGGCCACCTTAGCATAAGTAAAATCAGATAAGGCAAAAGAATAAGGTAGGGAACGACGATTCCTCACTACTCACTTCCCTGTAGTAAAGCTGCATTGTAAAAATGTACAGGTAGCAATCTAATTTGTCCAACAGATATATAGTGCAATTGCCAGGAGTACTGAATTGGTAAGAGACATGACTAAGGGATGGAAAGGAATAAACCGAGTTATTAACACTGAATATGAAAGCACTCTATCATGAAAAGTGGGCATAGAAAAGAAGTTGATTAGGATAATCAGTCCAAAAGAGTTTGAGAAAATGGTAATTACTACAACCAGGAAAGAGGTACTCCTCAGTCTAGTTCTCACCAAAGCAAATAATGGTTATGATGCCACTGGCAAACACTAACCATAGAAAGATATGGCACATGACCCCAATGCAAAGGAAACAAAGCCTAGTTAAAACAGTGTTAAAATCTTAAAAAAAAATTAAAAAAGTGTAAAAACATTAAAAGGCATAACTCCTGGGATGTATGAATAAAGCTCTAGAGGGAAGAAAGAACAGGAATTACTGAAATGTCGTATAATGGTACATGAAATTGACAGAGAAGGGTTACAAAGGCAGAGTGAAAGAGAAAATCTGTGGTTCACCATAGAACTGAAAATGGCGAACATTGCCTGGACTGAAGGGGCAAATGCAAGGACTAGACCAGCACAAAATCTGTAAATAGGCTCCAAATACAGTAACAATTGTATGAAGAATTACATCAAAGAAATGGAATAAAGTTCAACAGCAACACTAAAGGAAGGGAAATAATTTCTTTAGGTATATGAAAAAAGAAAGAAAAGAATGAAAGAAAGATAGAGGAAGGCAAATAATTGCAGTGGCTTAGGAAGGCCAAAAGCCACAAGGAAAAGAGAAACTGAGTAACAGCCTGGCAAGACTGGAAATAGAATAGGAAGAGGTGACCAGAAGAATAATAGCAAGATAGAAAGTTATAGAGACAAAAGTGGACTGAAGAAGAACATGGCACAAGGGTGTTGTGTGATACAAACGTAGATCCAGAAGGGAATAATGGATGCCATCAGGTCCTTAGACAGAACATTCCATAAGGTCCCTTAGGAAAGAGGATGCTGCAGGGATTGGAGGCTTTGTTTATTGCTAGAGGGAGAGAAAAAACATTAAGCAGACTACAGGCTAGTGATCCTGGCTCCAGGACTGGACAGAATAAAGGAGGCATTCTTAATTTAAGGCTTATGAGAATCCTAGATCTGAACTGGCTGTTTTACAAATGTGTAGATGAGGCCATAGCAGGAAGGTTCTGTTTGTTAAACCTGATCCAGAACTATGACCAGATTACTTTGGACCTGAGGTTCATGAACTTTGAGGCCTTCAATGGTCTGAGTCTCAGGAATGCCTACAAATTGTTCCTTACTGAAGGATCCTAACAGAATTGGTGAAGTAATCCCCAGGTCGCAAACTCTTGAAGTCTGTGGAGAAGTGGTTAGATAGTACAGATCAGAGATTTCTAGTGAGAGTAGAGCTGCAGGAGGAAATGATGATGAGACCTATTGTACCACAAGGATTAATCCTAGGGTCTACTTCATGATGTCGAAAGCTGACAATATCAAAGCAGATATTGTCGGCACCACAACGTTGAAAGCGCATAACATTGTGCAGGTAAATGGAAATCACGATATGGTGAGATTTCCATTTACCTCAATGTAGTGCGGTCTCGGAGTTGGAATATTTAAGTAGGGGTGTGTGGGGGGTGCATGGAGGCTAGCCCCCCTGCCTATGCTAGTTGGTTTTCATTTATTTATTTATTTTTAAAGTTATTCGATGTTTTACTACATAAATCACTAGCGGTCGATCTTTAGTGATTCGATGTAGTAAGATTTCGATAACGTGATATAGATGCTAATCCTATACCCAGCACTACTTAATGTGTTCATCTTTGACTATAAAAAGGCATGAAAAACCTGGACCAGTCTCTTTACCGATGACATCAAGGATGAAAAATAGTGTATGCTGGAAATATATTCGCCATGAGTGACAAAGAGGCTTCTCACATAGGTTCAAAGGTTCATAGGTGTGTACTAGGCAAATGGCCATGAAACCTTTACAAGCCTAGCCCATAGAAGTGACCTGGCATCCTGCCACCTGACGTTAGTTCCCAGTGCCTCTATCAAGTAGAGCCACTGAAGTGATCCCCAGAGTGAATTTTCTATTACCCATCCACTCATCAAGATTTCTCTTGAAGAGGGTCAGCAAAGTGCTCGGCTTGACATGTACGGGAAGTCTATTCCAAAGCATGGGCAGTCTCTGGGTGAAGAACCTGTCACTCCAGCATGTTCTGTTGATTGTGGTAATGAGGTTGAGGTCTCTGGAGCGTGTGGTGCGGAGGGACTGGGATTTCTTTAGATGTAGCATTTCTAACAGAACTGGGTCAGACATGGCTTTGTAAGTCAAGCAGAGATCACCTCTAAGTAGGCTATATGAGAGAGAATAGCTGGATCCTCTTCGTGAGGTACTTCTGTGGCCTCTCCAGCTGTTGCAGGTATCTAGTGAGGTACATGCCAAATGGGGCATTATACTCGATGATTGGTCTAATGAGGGAAGAGTAGAGAGAGGGATGATGACCTCTTTCTTCCTGAACGTAAAACCCTTGGTAATGAGATGTGCCACACAGAAGAACTTTCTGACCACAGTGGCAATGTGGTGGTTGAAGGAGAGGTTGCTGTCAACCTGCATCCCCAGATCTCTTATAATGCTTTCAGTGTTCAATGGGCTCCCATTGATGTGGTAATTAGTGGGAACTGAGTTTTTACCAAAGGGGATGACGATGCATTTTTGGCATTAAGCTTAAGGCCATGGTTTTGACCCCAGTCATTAGTCCAGTGAGGCCTTTCTGTAGGATGTCTGCATCACTTGGGGAGTTAATAATGGTTCCCAGCTTGCAGTCATTTGTGAACTTGGTCAGCCAGAGTCCCTTTGTATTGGTCTCGACTTCTGAGAAGTAGATCCCAAACAGGAGAAGAACCAGGACTGATCCCTGTGGGACTCCACTCGTGACTGTTCGGCAGTCTGACTTGGAGTCCGCTACGTTCACACTGTATGTTCTATCTGTGAGCCAGTTTGCAACCCACCTAGTGATATAGGAGTTGATGCCTATTTTGGTGAGTTTATCAATAATATACGAGTGAGGAATGGTATCAAAAGCCTTGGCCAGATCAAGGTAGGCTGTAAGCACTGCCTTACCTTCATCCACAGCTCTGTTGACTGACTCAAAGAAGTCAACCAGGCTGAGCAGGCATGATCTCTCTTTCACAAAGCCAAATTGCATGGGGTCTAGAATTTGGAGATTTACTATATCTTTGTTAATCGGGTCCATGATGATGCGCTTCATAGCTTTACATATCAGACTTGTCAGGCTAATGGGGCAATAATTCCCACGGTCTGTAGTCACTTCCCCTTTATGGAGATGGATGACTGTAGCAGTGTGCTATTCAGTAGGGACAAAGCCTGAGGTGAGGCTGTGACTGAACAGGGCACATAGATGTGGTGGCAGTTCACTTTGTAGTTCATGTAGAACACAATCAGGGATATTATTGGGTCCCATGGAAGCTGTATTCTTGGCCTTAGACAATGCAGCTTTATCCTGTGCTGCAGTAAAGCTGGGTGCCCAGCATTCTTCTGGTATTGTGATTGGTCCTTGGGGGGGGGGGGTAATGTTGACACTGGATCTGTCAGCCAGCATGTTGGCAATATCTGTTGGCTGGGTATAGGAGATACCATTGTGCAGTATCTCAGAGCAAATCTGGGTATTACCATGGAGGTTCTTGATATAGCTATAGAAGGCTTTGTGATTGTTTTTAGTGTCTGCCGTAATTTTGCCTTCATAGCCAGCTTTAGAGGATTTGATGAGGGATCTCAACTTTTTCTTGAGGACAATAAGGGAGTTTTTCCAGTCTTAGGACTTCACCTTTTTTGGCAACAGTTTCTTCTTTCTGTTGTAGAGTTAATTAATGGCAGGGGACTACCAGATTGGCTTCCTTTTTTTGGAGGAGAGCATCTTGGTTCTGTTGGGTATAGCTAGTTCCATGCATTTGTGTACATATTCATACAGTGCATTGGTGTATGATTTGGCAGTCATGCAGCTATTTTCCATTGGCGTGGGTACCGTGAAGTTGGCCTCTTCTGTTTTTAGGAGTCCAAATTCATCTGTACAAATTCCTTTCATCCCTTCTAAGTGCACAGTGATACAGGTGAACAATTACAACACAGAAGTGCAACATCTCCTACAAAATAAAGAGGATTTAAGGATGATTATTACAGAAAACATGATCCATTCTGTTCAGTGTGAGGGTATCATTGAAAATGCAAATAAAATGTTAGGGTGTACATCCAGGGATAAGAAAGTGTCAGTGTCCATCTCCAAAGTCATGGTAATATCACCAGCTGGAATGCCATATACATTTGTGGAGGGCTTAAAAGGAAAAATAAATTCACACTGCTGGAGAAGGTACAGAGAAAGACAACTAGGCTGGTTTGGGAGACAGAAAGACTTTTGTAAATATACTGGCTTACAGAGTTTAAAAACGTATTTAGTTTGGTAGATATGATTTGTTGACCAAAGAAATATGCTGATCCACACAAGACAAACTTCATACATAACTTGGGTATTTAGTGTGCAATATCAAATAATATGTGTATGTTATAGGAAGGATATAGTTAACCAATGAACATTTAAATCTGAAGGAGGCAATATCAACTATAATAAGAGGCAACAAGTTTTTCCATTTAGTAACTTAATTTCACTTCATTCATGTATTTTTATACAATGAGGTATAGTGACTCAAGTAATGTTTGCAATATCATGATGGTGTAGATAGACTGTGCTC
>NC_056751.1:273591819-273711819 GCF_019279795.1 Protopterus annectens
GAGGGGCTTCTGTACTGTTTAAAGAACATTAACTGCATAGTTTGTTCTGCAAGGAAGTAAGTGGAAGACCTTTGATGGATCCACTGGTCTTGCTAGTTGCTTGGTGAGACAGCTGTCAGAATGAAAATCTTTGGAAGTAAATTTAATTTTCTTGATATTAAAAACACAGGAGTTTTCCCAGACCTTTTGGCAGTTTCCTGTGTAGCATTCCTTTTTAACAGTGGTCAAATTCAAACACATGCCCCCAACTCACAGACATTCAAGAGCTATATATATAAATTCTACATTTGTCATTGGTTTGAGTCACCAAAACAATCTCTGTAATACTGATCTGATGTTGCAATTGAGCATGAATGCAACATCCAGACTGGTACTGATATTGCAGAGGCCTATATGCCCATTCTGCCCAAATGTTACTATATATCCATGATATGAAGTATGGGTGCATGCAAGGACAGGGTTTATACATGTGTGGTGACATGGTTTGCCACACAGTAAAGAAATGATTGTGGCATCAGTTTTGCATCTCCAGCCTAAATGTTTATAAGTAAGGCATTTACCACTGTCTGTCTGTCCATCCATCTGCACATTCATCCGTCCACCCCCACAACACAGCAGCACATTAACTTGTGGCTGAATTCTAAGAGACCCATCCTACATACAAATATGAAAGCTGCTCTTTATCATCTCCAGGACTATTATATTACTAAGCAGCCTAATGTGGGTCCAAAATGCAACAAATTATTTATGTCTAATTCATGTTTGTTTGAAATAGTTTATTTTGTTTAGTGCAGTTCTTTGCTGATCAGGCAGTTAACACTGTCTACATGGGCACGTCTTCAACCATTGTATAGGAAGTTTTGTTCAGTTACTTACTTGCAGAGAGCAAACTATTGCCCATCATCATAGACACAAGCAGCCCAAATGGTTTTTATAAGGTGTATGCTGTTGCTTTGTATGCACTGATTATGCCTGTTTATAGGAAACATCATCGGAAATGACTCAACAAGAGGTTCTGTATGCCTTGTCAATATTCACCCTTAGTTTCTACCAATGTTAGCAAGGAGGGAAAGACCTGTTGAGTCCTGAAGTGTGTTTTAGGGCACCCATCCAGCTAGTTTTGAAGGCTGACATGGAATTAAGTTGCTTGACTTACAAGGAGACTGTATTCCACAGGAAGGGGAAGGTGCTTTGTAATGAACCTTTCCCTGTATTTAGTTTTGTTTATTACCTAACAAAAACTGAGATTTCTTGTTCTAGAGATATATCAAGTAAAAGCAGGTCTCAAATAATAGAGTCCTAATGTCACTGAAAGCAAGGCACATATCTTCCCTCAAGAGGCTATATGACAGTGATTCCTGTCTTTCCTGATAACTAAGATTTTTGATGCCTGAGATATGTGCTCTGGAATAGATTCTCTTTGATGCCAAAGGCTGCATTATATTCTTAAATGGATCTAACCAGGGGAGAGTACAGGGGAATAATAACTTTGTTTTAAATGAGATGCTCTTTGTGATTAATTATGAGATATAGAAGAATCTTTTTGACTAGAGTTGTTACTTGGTGATTGACGGAAAGGGAACAATCGACCTTGGTGCCCATCTCCCTAATCATTGACTCCCTGCAGAGTGAGGTATCACTTACAGAGTAAATAGTGGGAATTTGTTGGTTCCAATGGAAATGATGTATTGCATTTATTAGCATTTAGCTTTTTGCTAGTCCTGTTTGAAGGGTATTAATATAATTGCTTGAATTAACAGCTGTACCCAGCTGAAAAGAATCAATGAATTTACTTAGGCAGAGATCCCTGTTATCAGGATTTAGGTTAGAAATAACTGCCAAAAAGAAGGGAGCTCAGCACAGACCTCTATGGAATGCCACTGATCACCTTTTCCTAAATTGAGGAGGTATCACCGACCATGATAATATGTATAGTGTCCTTCAGACAGTTTATAATCCATTTTACCACACAGGGATCAATGTTTAAGAACATTAGCATAAAAGAATCCCATCACATGGTAATGCCTTTGTCAGATCCAAGTAACAGCATGAACAGTGTGACAGGTGCCTCTACTGTGTGACCTTTTCTAAAGAATCTCTCAGTGTTTACCAGGCATGAGTTGTCCTTAACAAATATGAATTGCTGAGGGTTGAGCCTGATCACATTTTTAATTTCATGGTTTATGAAGTGAGTGATGATATGTTCTATGGATTTACAGATAAGACTAATAAGACTAATGAGTCTATATTTCCTACTTTGGTGGTGGGGCATCACCACTGCAGTGTGTCACAACTTGTTAAGATATCCTGTGGCAATGCCTTTAAAACTGGAATGGGATGTACCACCACAGACAGGTTTGAAGGAGTGATGTGAATTATTCCTTATCTTTTAACATAGCTAAAGAAGGTCTTACGATTATCCATATCCTCAGATGTTAGCTTATATTCATGGGATGCTTTGTTGGCCTTTATACCAACCTTCAGTTTTTTAGTGAGTCATATTATATTCTCTTTTTGATGGGAGGTTCTGGTCTTACAAAGTAATCTATATAATCTATTCCTTCTATGGCATAATTTGTTAATATCTACTGGTTACCAGGGTGACTGGTTATTGAATTGCCACTTTATTTGGTTCTGGTGGGGACTACCCTGTCAATGTATTTATCTAAATAAGCATAAGGATCCTTGGCATAACGGACTGCATATCCTGTATCCACTCTGGGATAAATATATGTGAATTCTAAGATTGTGTTGAACATTTGTAAAAGATTTGTTTTTCTAAAGTTTATAAAGAAGGGGGTGGTGTTGGTTATTAAGGGGATCGTTGTTTTGAGGATAAAGGTAAGCAGTTTGTGATATGGCATAATTAACGATGGAACAACTAGGATCAAGGGATGTATCCAGACCAAGTTTGTGAGAACTAGGTCCAGGATGTTACTGTCTCTTTTGGAATTATGGATATTCTGTTTCAGGGAATTTTTGTTAATCTAGTTTAAGAAGTGTACATACCCAATGTTAGAAGTGTAAATTATCGAGTCTTCAGAGGGGATAGTTGAAGTTATTGAGGATTAAAGCACATTCTGTCAAAGGAATATTTCAAGGAAATATAGGACATTTTCATGATCCTGTGAGGCAATAGAAGGTGACTGGAAACAAAATCTGAGTTGAAAATTCGACTTACCAAATGCAAGATGGAATTCAATGAACTCATGGGGTGGTATTGAATATCATTTTGGAAGCGATAAATCCCTGATGAGCACTGATATAACTCCAGCACTGCCATCACATCTGAAGGTTTCACTGGCACAGAAATCCTGACTGGATGGGATGCTGTCATTAGCCTTGAACCATGTCTTAGTGACTACACAAACATAGACTCATTCCAGATATAGAAGTGCTTCCAAATTGAACAGTTTGCTGTTAAGACGCCTGCACTGGGAAGGGCCACTCTGATGCTGCCAATTTATGATTCAATTTGGTAGATAGGTTGGTTTGTTTATTAGATGAACTTTGTCTAATTAAGGCATGATGGGGGCCAGCAAAGACTTTGGCCAGTATGCAGAGCCATGGAAGACAGGTGCAGACTATCCTTTGCAAAGCAAGTAGGATTGTCTATCAACTTGTCCTAGGGAGATACATACTGGACCCATCTGGACATGGCACCAGCTATTTGTGCAATTTTTTGAATGCAATTGGCTTTACATCGAGTCAAGGCATCACCTTAGTAAAAGAAGGATACCAGGAAAAAAATCTGTTATCATTGACTAAAGCAATGTTTAGGGTTCTCTTGACAGACTTTTCACTCCAGAAAGGACTTTGATCATATCATAATCATACTTGCTGGAGAAGAGGCCCCGTGATTTGTCATCAATCCTAGCTCCCAAAACATAGCTAATGCTCTCCTTGTTTATTCCAGTGAGAATGGTTCAGTGTGTCTAACAATGGTGCAACCTATTACTAGAATGTTCCTAGAAGCTTTTTATTCTAATTAGACGCAAAGTGTTATGTTGTTGGTGACGTGTTTATGAAAGGGTGCTTCTAGAAGCTGTATTTGGGGAGTTTCATTGCAGACTATTCTTAAAGAGTTCTATTTGACTTTGGAAGTAATTTATTTATTTTATTTATTTATTTAATATTTGTTTGCTGGGAAAGTCCGACTGGACACAGGTCCTTTTTCAGCTGAGGCCCGGGAAGAAAAGCTCCAATTATAAGTGGTAACAATTACATAATACATTAAGCATGTTTAAGTTTATACAATTAAAGTATTAAAGAAAAGCACATTTTTATACAGGTAACAATAATTGTCAATTAGAACAGAGCAATCAGATTTGTTATGAAAGGCAGGCATCTATACATGGAGAAGTACATAGAAAAAATTGTAAATAAAAATACTTAGAGAAATTCACAATGCATATGTGCAGAGTTAAATGCTGGAAACATACTATTGTCTATACTAGAAACTTGCTGCTGGAAATGGTGGAAACATACCATTGTTTAGAGGTGGGCAAGTTTGATTCAGGCATGATTCTGCATGGTTCAGAGAGATGAAGAGAGTAGGAGTTATTTTAATGTATGAACGTTTGTGAGTAGGTGCAATAGTTGACACTATCTGAGTAGACTTTGGAAATGAAGCTAAATAGTAGTATTAAGTTAGTAGTGCAGAGACTGGGGTTAGCCAGGATGGTTACAAGGGCAAAGCCACGTGTCTATTATATGTGGTTTTAGTAGGATTTTAAACTGTGTCATAGAGTTACTGTTGGTTATAGTAGATGGGTTCCAAGTTTTAGAATTATAATAGGAGAAGATTGAATCCCCAGCTGAGTTATTGCCTTTTGTGACATCTAGGAGGAGTTTGCTATTTGAGCGAAGGGATATAGAGGAAGTGTATTGTCTTATAAGATTTTGGAGAGCTGGGGTATTATCTGGTTTCTGTAGAAGGTTAAAGGCAAATATTAGTTGGTTGAAGTAAAGTAGCTGGGGAAGTTCTAACTAGTTGAGTTGTTTAAGTGATATACAGTGGTGAGTTTTGTATGGGGCATCTGTTGCAAATTTGGCTATTTTATTGTAACACGTATTTAATTTGGAGAGGTCAGCTTTACGTAGGTTGGTTAGTACAGGGGAAGCATATAGGAGGGTTGAGAGGAGGTGTGTATGGGCAATAGTAGCTTTAGTACTGACAATTAAAGTTAAAAATGACTTATTCCTATATAACAGACATAGTTTTTTGTGGACCTTTTTTATGACTTGAGTGATGTGGATGTCACATTTTAGGTTATTGTCGATTTTGACTCCTAACAGTTTGGCGTGAGTGGTTGGGAGGATGGTAGTTTGGTTTTTGGAATGGATAATAAAGGACTGGGGGGAGAGGGAGTTCTGGGTGGGTAGAAGAGAAGTAGTTTAGTGTTGTTGGTGTTTAGTATACGCTGGGAACCAGTGATCCAATTTTCAACAGACAGAAAGGAATCTTAAGTTATGGTTTGCAAGTCTTGCAGGGAGGAGGCTGAATGACACATGATAGTTTAATGTCAGTATGAGGATGTTACATTCTTGTGAGAAAGTGTGATGCTCATAGTATATATGAGATATTGAGATGGCTGCCTCCAAGTTAGCTATTTGTTTGCACCTTCCCATATAGAATATGTTAAGCAATAGTTTGTTTTCAGTGCGTATGAAGCAGTTCTAACACTGCCTTAGAATACCAAGTAATAGATGGCTATAAATAGAAGGGGAGGATATCTCCTATCTCTGCATGCTGTCCATGCTATGTTATTTATATAGGAAATTTAAGGGAAATGGAAGGAAGGAGAATTATAACCACACAAGTTATGCAAAAAACAATCCACAAAAAATCCCAGCTAGTATCAATTCAACGCAGGTCCATGCAAGTTAGTGTAGATCAAAGCAAATATGTGCAACATAAACAAAAATATAAACAGTGAATGCAGTGATTTAAAAGGGAAAAACGGGCAAAACAGAATAAATTCGGCAACAAACCAACTTAAGGTGCAGTGGAAAAAAATGCAATAAATAAAAATAAAATGTTCAAATCTGGTTACACATTATTGGTGTAACAAACGTTTAGAACAATTTCCAGCTTCTCAGGCTGAAGTAAACAAAGTTGAGCTGTCTAGAGTGTTTCTTGTAAGACAATGGGATGGGGTTCACCTGCATTCATCATAAGGCAAACAGTAGAAAGTAAAAGATTAATTACATGCAGATATAAATTTGACATTTTAGTGCCTAGATACCTACAAAACCCAGTAATTAATGTACTTTTATTAGAAGAAAGCACTGCTCTGTCAGGATGGTTCACACACGGCTCTCCAAAGACTTTCTTAGAAAACATAACGCCTGTATTTCAGAAATTCTTCAAGACATTTTTACGGACATTTGTTAACTAGGTAGGACACATTTTCAAGGTAACCAGGAACATTGTCTGATTAAGTGACTTGTTTAGAATCACAGAACATGCAAATGACGGTGGCAAAAATCAAACCCATGACACAGGATACAAGAAGCAGCCAAATAAAAGCACAAAGCAGTAATCCTCAAGCTTTAATACTCTTCTCCACCAGTCATACAAGGCAGTACATCAGCTTTATTGTAGAATACTTCTGGCATTATGAAGTGCATAACAACTGATAAGGAATATTACAGTGTATGCCAGCCACTGTAAGGGACTTTTTTCTTTTGCTTATAGAAATATTAACACAAGACAATTCCATGTCTAACTATACAAATGATCATTTTACTTTAGTAATCCATTTTCTTTCCTGACACAGAGATTCCTATTTTTTCTCATTTTCCACCTATCCTTTAGTATCCTGTTTTTACTTCACCTGTTTTCTTTTAGCTTTCATATTACCATAGTCTAAGCACTGAATATTCTGCCTGCCCACATTGAATATTAATATACACCAATTAGTCAGAATGCTTTCACAAGCTTCTGTAGGGACCAGCCTTCCAAAATTGTCTTGCCTGCCTCATTCAATATTTATCAAATGTATCATTTATTAAGAAAAAAGGGGGTTAGGACTGCAATACTGTATACACTCTATCCTGCTTTTTTTTATTTCAAATTAAACAAAAATGATTGCATCATTTTTCAGACTCTTGATTTTATTTATTAATATTACTTTTTTCAGGTTTATAGACATCCTGCCACGCATACAATGCTGTACTATACCTGTGAAAATTGAAGTGCTCTAAACGTATCTATGTAAACAATGAACAATAAAATGTACGTATGTAATAATGGATATCATGCAAAAGAATACCACAAATATTTTCACAATGGAAGAAACCTTCCCTTCCATACTACATTCTTACTCTGAGATTGCTTCAGCTCAGACTAAGAGCAATAATTAAATAAAATACAGAAAGCAAAGGCTTGCACTTAAGAAAGAGTAATCAGTCAAAAAAGTTGTTCTTTATCCAAAATGCTGCAATCTCAGAGTGAAGAAAGCCTATTCACATGATGCTACAAGTCCATTACACCAATCAAATATGAATATGACCTCATGGCAGCCCATGTGGTTATGAATGACTTAAGGTACTCAATCATGAGGTGAAATGCAGCCAGACGTGGCGGATCTCATTCTGCACATGTAAAAATGCAGGTGAAACTCTGATCTTGAGTGCTTCCAGAATGATGTTTAAAGACAAAGTAAAGATTTTTTTTTTTTGGGGGGGGTGCAGTATATGTCAGCTTAGGTAGGCAGATCACCTTGCTTTGTAAAGGAAAGCCTGAACCTCTCTTTCCATGGCTTCTACTTTCTGGAAAAGCCTTTGTCACCCCAAAGTATGTTTTTATTAGCTAATGTCTGTCTTCTAGATGTTCTGACAGAACAAATGGACATCAAATTCCAAATTGAGCTATATCATGGCAAAATTGCACGATCTCAATGCCCTCTTGCAACTGGAACACACCCATTTCTGTGTCACAACTTAGACTTGGGTTAATTGGAAAATATCACTTCCTCCCTAACTGGTTTTGCTACTTACTGTGGACTCAGACCTGAGTGAAACTGGAAGAAAGTTTCCATATTTGTCAGAAACCATATCACTTCTAGGCAAATTCCCAGAAGAACCTCAGAAAGAAATCACTGCACTCCAACTCCTCATAAACAAAACAAATGAGACATATTGCCTGTTACAGTATCTATTCTATGTCACTAGATGACCATGGGAACTTCCTGAATGTACATTCTGATATATCCATAATGAATAATCCCTTTTTAATGGTTGATTTTAACTATGCATTGATGAGCAGGTGCACCTATACCTCAAAAGTTGGGTAAACCCAGAAATTCCTGGATGTGATGAATGACAATTCACTACAATCAGGTAATCTACCCACTATGAGGGAAAGCAGTCTACACTACAGTTTTTCCAATATAGCCCCCTCATGTACTGTGCCTATAGTGTTCCCATCACTGGTTAAATCTGACCATAAACTAGTGCCCTTATCCTTTAAAGCCTCAACCATCCCAGCAATAAGCAAATCTGAATTTAAGGAACACACCTACTCAAACTGCATGATGTTTTCTCAAAATGTACTTGTGGTATCACCAGTACCCATGCAGCTTCAGCTGGTATTTATGCAACAGAGTTCTATTCTCACCTGGGAAGTTGCTTAGACCTGGCAGTTCCCTCTAGATCCAAATCACCCTGGTGGTCTACAGGAATCAATAAGCTATTTAAGAAAAGGAAACATTTCTAAAGATCTATAATCTTCAAAAGTTCTATAATAAGTCAGAATCTACCCACACTAAAAACTATCAAAAGGATAAGTAAAGAACTGAAAGCTGGAAATAGAAAGAACACATTTAAAGACAAATTAAACTAGCATTTGAAGAAAAGGCAATTACACATCCTTCATTAATTATCTAAGAAAGTTAAGAAAAATGCCCAGCAGTGTTTTGAACAAACTCAAAATGGCATTACCCATTCAGTCCAAAAAGACACAGCAAATGTCCTTGCAAATATAATTTAGCACAGACTTTACTAAGAAAAGAGTTAATGAAATTCCATAAATCCCTTAATCCCTGACACTACCTACGATATTAAAATAACATGTTCTATTGTCTCAAAAGCCAAAAATAACACTTCAATAGAACCAGACAGCATACCTAGATATCTGGTAAATAGTGCCAGGCATGAACTCGTGGAACCAGTCTGAAAATGGTTTAGGTTTAACCAAAGGACATGCTTCTGAAGTGTCATCTAGTGGATCCCACCACAGACCTCAGGAACTGCAGAGTCATCTGTCTATATAGTATAATCTGCAAGGATGTGGAGCACATTATCTTGTTTCATAAAGTGTCATATCAACAATATGATACACCTTGACCCTCACCAGTTTGGATTTGTCAAAGGGAAATTATGTCCACTCAACATAGTAAACTTCTTTGAGAGGGTCACAGAGGTTGTGGATAGTTTCACTCAGTCCTCAAAGCCTATATGGATGTGGCAATGTCATTTGACATCATCCCCAGTTCTGGTATTGTAAATAAACTAAAGAACCTAACTGAAGACCTGTACATAATATGGTGTACAGTAAACTGGCTAAAGATAGAACTTCCATATTTAAAATATTAGGCACAACCCCAGCAAACAAGAAAATACCTAGCATAATTAAGATGTACCTCAGGGATTGGTATTAGATCCCTTCCTATGTAGCTTATACTTATCTTTCTTTCAAACAATAAATCCAGATCTGTGACTGACAAAGTTTGCTGATGAATGTAAGTAGGTCATTATTGCCTGATCACCCAATGATTCAGTGCTGCTGTATTAGGAACTAATCCTCATTAGGCAGTGATACACTGAAAATTGGCTACTGAATGCAAAGCAATGTAATATTGTTGCACTTGACAAAAAAAAATGTTGTTTCCAATTTACACCATCATTTGCACCCAACTCCAAACTGACAATGTAATCAGTGATTTTGGCACTTGGGTCTACACCTCCCTCTTTTGAACATCATATAGCATAGAAGTTGGGAAATCATTCTATTTAGAGCATCAGATACCAAAACAAATCTCTTCCAGGGTGAAAGAAGTTCTTGTCCTACTGTACTTTATCCTAATTGGTCCAGTTATAGAATACAGTGGTCCCAGTAGTATGTAGCTCCAAGACACATTCCATAGCTAGAAAGGCCCCAGTATTTCTTAACCAAGACGATTACCCAGAGCCACTAAGACAGGCTTGAACCTCTATCTTTATACTAAATCTCATATAGACTCTTACTTGGAAACTTATGTCTATCATGCTGTTACATCAAGGACCAAACCCGCCCCCTCTTACAGCTCTGTAAGATGAATAGCGCCACTACCACTAAAACTAAGGATGTGAATCTCCACTAACATTTACATAAAATATACTGGAGGGACATATTTGTTACCAATACTTAGCCTAGCACTAGAAAAATATGTCCATGTACATCATTCTGACTGCCACCCACACATCCCTCAAGATTAATTTTGACAACTGGATTGACATCTGCAAATTTCTCCCTGGCTTGATTTGTTTTGCTCTCCTGTAAGTTGGAGACACATCACGTGAGTAGGTATCCACATGAAACAAAATTCTAATGACTTCCTTGACTATCATGAAAGTCTATGATCCAATGATCTCCAGTTTCAACATTTTTTTGTGGGGGTGGGTAACCTCTGTTTCTACCATTTTATCTAATAAGAGGCAAAGCGTCAGATAATAATGATGGAGCACATTCAACTTATAATCCATAAAAAATCAGTTAGAGGCGGTCTGCCATTTATGCAGCACCAGAAGATGCACCAGGCAGACATTGAAATCTTAAACTGTACAGTTGCCACTAAACTGTGCTATTAAACTGATTCAGTTTTAATCCTACCACAGTCTATATGCTTTAAAAGACTACCGATAACTACTGAAAATTATTTAAAAATATCAAATGAGCAAATTTTTAAGTGGCAGAATATTATTTGAGCTACAGATTCAAAACCCGCACTAAAATGATTAGTTAGAACTTGCAGTCTGAGATTATAATTACAATAGTAATTCGGTGTCACATTTATTTTGCAGTGATGATTTTGTTCCCTGTTTCAGAAAATGAGAATGTTAATATTGATGTGCCATTAGAAAATGTTTTGATGCCTGCACAAAGATCATTACCACCAGTAATATACTGGAGAGATTTGTTCTTTTCATTTATAGTGAATTATTAGACACAGAACTGTAATATAGGTCTTCAAATATAAAGTGCAGTAATTAGTCTTAATTTTCTAATCACTTTTCCTAATTAAAGTGCCTTATCTGTTTGGGAACACTTTTAAGATATTAAAGTAGTGTTTTTTTTTAAGTTGTGAAATAAATTGTATCACCTCCATTTTGTAATTTCTTTTTCACTTTGAAGGGACTGGAATGGTACTGGAGGGGCACTGCAGCCGAAGTATGCACTTTTGAAATTTGACACAGGAAGCAATACTCTGATCATGCAGGAGAGCAAAGAAGAGTTCAGGCATTGGGAAATGCAGAAGGCTACACTTAAGTATGGAGCTAGTCAAAGCTGCTCAAAGGTGTGTGTGTGTGTGTGTGTGTGTGTGTGTGTGTGTGTGTGTGTGTGTGTGTGTGTGTGTGTATTTAAGGTGGAACATAGCACTGAATTTCTGATTTATTGATTGGTTCGGCTTGTCAATCAACAAACATTTGAAAATAAGGGCAGCACATAGTAGCTAAAGATACAAGGAGAAGATGGGTTAGGAAAGACTTTAGTAATACATATTTACTTAGTGATGTGGCAGAATACTATTATAAATTCAACAGCCTGCATTATTCTTCATGTCTTAAAAGTACAGTACACAGTGAAACAGGATCAATCTGCATCATCGACATACAGAATAAATGCTGCTGAGCAAGACAGGTGGTGTTTGTCCAGCTTGGCTATGCTAATACTGTCACAAGCAGTGAGACTGGCAACTCTGATGATTTATTTTATAATTAGAAACTTTTTAATCATAGCTCTGACCAAATCCATGATAAAGGAGGTGTGAAGGCTTACAAACTTTAACTGCATAATTTCTTATTAGCTATCAAGCTATTTGATAATATAACAGAAACATTAATTTTAGTGTGTTACTCTTGATGACAACATGAAAAACAAGACCCTGTGAAGAAAACTAAATAGTTTTATCAAAGTTTCCCAAGCACTATTATGTTGTTTCCATTCATGATAGTGATTATCTCATGCAACATTTGTAAAAGCAAAATGTGTCAAACCTTTTGGGGTATGATAATTTCATAACAGCATCATTGACATCAGCATTTTTCCTCATGTTCCTTGTATGCTTTATAATTTAATCATCACAATTCTAGCTTTTATTAACATAGTTCTTCTGTCATTTGGCGTGCTGAAAATCATTACCCCCATGACAGAAGTACATGCAGTTCTTAATGGAAACAAAATGGTGGCTTTAATTTGTTTATTACTGCACAGTGTCTTGTAAGATTCTGATTCACTTCTAGCAGAATCCACGATGGATTTCGATAATGCTCAGAATAACTTATTGTCTTTGTAGCTTAAACTTCCCTGTAGTCTCTGTCTTTTATATAATTTCTTCTTTTTTTAAGTACTTCATGATATACAGTACAACAGATCACGGTCTTCAGACAGGAATTAAGCCTCAAGTGGCTAGAAGCATGCAGCACTGTATGAGATGTTTTACATTAATTTCATAGCAGGCAAATGTTGCTGGTACATAAAATGATGATAATGAGGTCAACAGATAACAAGGCACTTTAAGTTATATCCATTTCTAACACACACTGACAAATGACAGTTGACATCCTGTTCCAAAACATCAATACATGTCTCTCCAAGTGGAGTCCAGAACAACATGTTTAAGATGAGTCACAGTTAACACTGTCACTACTGCATTAGTCAATTTATTTACATAGTCTAAGAACTTTGACAATTTATACATACTTTACATTTGTATTATTTATGTTTTTTTTGCTTACAGAGTCACTATTATAGGAATGTGAAATACAGAGCTGTTAAAAGACATGCCTCTGTCTTTATGACATAGCTGTTTATCCCTTTATCTTCCTTCTTTAGTTGAATAAAATTACTTTAGTTATTTGAATATTAATGTGCAAGTCAAAGGATTGTAAGGTGAGCCCTTCTAATTTTTCTGCTACAGTACCAAGCATGACATTGCTAAATTTCTTCATGGTAGTGTGTCGAATTTCTCCCATGCAACCAGTAGCTTTTATGTCAAAGGAATTTCAAGGCATGCCCTAGAGAAAACGATTATATATTCCCTGTATGATTCAAAACAGATTCAGTATAACTGTGACATCAAAATCATCTTTGCTACCACAAGGGAGCCCACAAATTCACAGCTGTTTCATTGTGGGTCATTATAAAGCCTAACCAACTTATCATTCTAAAAAAAAATTGAAATACTTTTACAGTTTGAATTGCACAGATAGAATATATAATGGGTTCCAAAGGGAAGCCATGATTATCCCTTCAGTAAGCATGATGAATAAGATCTAATACATTAGAGGAACATTTTCTCACAAATAATAAAATTACTTCTCTGTGCTAAATCAGCTTCATCTCAAAGAATGTTGCAATATTTATGCCTAATATCAGAGATGGGGAAATATTCTTCACTAACAGACACCATCTAAAGAAAACCATCTGTAGTGCTTAAATGAATTAAGTTAAAATAACATATTAAAAACTTTTTGGACATTACCACTAGTATGCTATACCCACAGTTGCCAAACATAATAGTATGTATCACCCTTAAATAAACAGTATATGTTCAGTTCATATATCCCCATGCAATTCATATTTTGTTCTACAAAGTAGGATACATTTTTGGACTATGAATGGGAAATAACACTGCACCAGTTTGAGGAATGAACTGCTAATAGTGAACTTGCCAGTCAAAAGTAAAAGCTGTGCTGTATTTGAATTTCTGAATATTTAATTTGCTGGAGTATGAATCATTTCCAGTGATGCATTCAGATCCATGAATTATTATGAATACTTGCACATAAATATTTCAGTTGTCAACAAATATAAAATGTTTTATAAATGGCAGGTTGGAATGTTCTCCAGTGCAGTGTAGGCCTGTACTAAGCATAACCAGCACAGAATGCATTGCTATACCAGCAACAGTATTAATAATTAATAACTAAAAAGTTACTACCCCATGAAGAAGTAATACAGCATAACAGAAGTTAGCTTATGCTGCACTTGTTTCAGTGAATGCAATAGTGAAGTAATAAGTAACTGTATATTAACTACACTCCAAAATATTTAGTTTGATATGTATCTGCTAATATGTATATATGCTATATTCCTTATCTAGAAAAATATGTGTTAGTGTGTTTATGAGAATTTGCATGTTTCACAGGTCACATTTAAAAAAGGAACTTGGTTTAATGGAACAGACCAGTTAACAGGGGTGGCCCGTGCTATTGGACTGCAGGACTGCAGCCCTCCAGCTGTAAATGAAAGAAGAAAGACCGCAGCTGTAAAAGAAAGAAGAAAGAAACTAAGAAAAATAAGGACAAAAATCACGGACCTTCGCGCATGGGCACTCATGGCATTTCCGACATCCAGACTGCTGCTGAACCAGTCCGGAGCATGCGCAGAGCACCGGACTGATTCAGCAGCAGTCCAGATTAGAAACACAGTGGTCAAGAGCATCCCAGAAGTCTATGCAGTTAATTACAACTGCATAGACTGGAAAGGGATTGGACTTCACCACGGGATCGGTGACATCTCATGGGACGTAGCTTAGTGAGTGGAGTGGAATGAATATGCCGCTATACAGCAACAGAAGACCCTGGACCCACATAAGTGTATCTGTGTGTGTGTGTGTGTGTGTGTGTGTGTGTGTGTGTGTGTGTGTGTGTGTGTGTGTGTGTGTGTGTGTGTGTGAGAGTGTGTGTGTGTGTGTGTGTGTGTGTGTGTGTGTGTGTGTGTGTGTGTGTGTGTGTTTTCTTGGGGGGGGACTCCATGCTATTCATCAAATATTAAATAGACACCAGCCGCACAACACAATAAAAAGTTTGCAACATCTGCACATGCCAGAAGCATGAACCTGCACTCTGATGTGCCTGGCTACAACAACTTACAAACAGAAAATCACTGTAGCCTACAGAAGTGTTTAAAACCTTATAGAAGGTTAATAACACTACAGATCTAGCTATAGATGCCACTTACAGCATTTTTGCAGACCAGTGAAGAAGGCTGCCTGCAGCAGCTGCTATCCCGAAGTGTTGTGTAGCTGGACCACTTTGTGTCTAAGCTCTCCTCGGGTAGCCTTCCCACCTGTGCAGACTTCCTTATGTGGAGAGGTCGTATTACTAAGGCTTTGCAGTAATCTGTCCTGCTGTAGTCAGCTGTATTTCATCCTACTGCACCAAGCACTTTTAGGTTCTGAAGTTTAAAGACAGTGGGTAGGGAAGGAGCTGCTGGTTGGGGTAATCAATCCCACTTCTGTGCAAGTGATGTGCTGCAGAGCAGCCTGTGTTGTCCTGGGATAGCCTTACTCCAGTCAAGAGGGCTAATAATTAAGGCATCGCTGTGGGTATAGCAAAATGGAAAGCTATTTATGTACTGACTCTTTTTATTTCATAGTCATTTCTGCATCAGGATATTCATGTTAATGTAGCAAAATGGGAAGCAAATAATGCACTGACTCATCATTTACTTACATACTAATGATTTACCATCCTTTTTGGTAATCTGAAATGTTTAAAATGTGTCCCTGGTTTTTGGGCTTTTGCCCCCCCCCCCCCAATACATTTGGCTTTTTCCAGATTTATTGTGCTGCAAAGTTCAGAGATACAGCTGAGTGTCAAGTAGATTTTTCAAGAAGCTAAGAGCCACAGGGGAACAAAAGTTTAGGGCTGCTTATGCTGATTCTGCTTGCATTATTAATAGCACAACAAGTAGTATACTTGCTTTTGATGCAGAAGGCTATGGGTTCTACTCCCACAGTAGGTAGATACACTGTTGATACTGTACTGTGTTGTAAAGGGGGTGGATGCTGCAGTCCTTTTTGGTGAAGAAACCTAGAAACTATGAACCTGTTATCAGTTTGCCATCCATTCCCTATTGCAATATTACTAGCTTATCATTTTTTAATGCAACATAGGCAATTTATTCCTCAAGGGCAACAGGCACTTTATTTGTAAATGAAACAATGAAATATAAAGTTGTTTGCTAGCAGCAACCTCTTCATTAGTTACAGATTTCTTTAATGTAAAATTATTTAGATGACTTTTACTTCTTCACAATGAAATATAAAGTTGTTTGCTAGCAGCAACCTCTTCATTAGTTACATATTTCTTTAATGTAAAATTATTTAGATGACTTTTACTTCTTCACAGATTGTGCATATTTACTGATACTGGTGGACTGTAGAAGTTTGAGTAGACTTTTATGATGGAAATGTTCTGAATTGGGCAGTGTTGTCATTTTGTTTCATTGTTTACTGGAAGAATGTTCTGAATTGGGCAGTTTTGTCAATATTGGTGCATACATTTTGTTTCATTGTTTACTGAAAAAATGTTCAAAACAATAAATTTAAAATACCTCTAACAACTGCACTGTATTGTGCAATGAATACAATTTAATACAATCAGGAAGCTGCATCAAAGAGCATGTGTATGTTTCGTGTGCAAGGGGCCTATGATTTGAAAGTAGCCCAAAGTTAATCTTTATCTGCCACTGGCAAAATTTTTTTCTTTGAATGTAGGTTTCAATGCTGTTTCAAAGAATGTGAGTTTCAAGGACAGAGAAGTTTTAATGCTAAGTCTATTTTCATTGTGAGACTACATTGCTTTGTTTAGCAGATATCTATTAGTGTTTGCACTGTAAAATGCAAAACAAAGGGTTTCCAATGCCCTTTACAAACATTATATCACGTTAATACAGGCATTTCGTGGCATAGGGCTGCGGACTGCAGCCCCTCAAAAAAAAAAGAAAGAAAAAGAAATGAAAAAATAAAAAAATATTTTTTAAAATTAGCGGACTTGGCGCATGCGCATAGACCGAGTCGGCTTATCGGTCTATCGCATGCTCAGCAACCGGCCGTCCCCATAGGGGGACACAAGGAGCGTCTGTGCACTTTTACAGTGCACAGTGCACAGACCGCCAGGATTATGGGGCATCGGACTGCAAGAGGAGCAGCAGGGACTTCGGGACAGTGCCTCAGGGATCTCGTCGGCGTCGGGAAGGAGCATGTGGATCTCGCGGGTCTTCAGTATTGCTTGGGAAGGATGTATGGATTATACAGACGTTAACTCTGGATGTATTCATTCAGGTAAGGTGCCTTTCAATTTACAATGTTTATTTTTCTTTGTGTATGGTGCTTGTGCTTTACTGGAGTTTGTGTATGGTGCTTGTGCTTTACTGGAGTTTGTGTATGGTGCTTGTGCTTTACTGGAGTTTGTGTATGGTGCTTGTGCTTTACTGGTGTTGGGGGGTGTGTGTGTGTGTGTGTGTGAAAATGCCCCAGGTGCTTATGGTGGTGTGGTAGGGAATGCCTCAGGCTTGAACCCTGTACCCTGTATGCAGGTGTTAAAGACTTGAGTTCCCTACCCACCACCATTTGTAAAATTTCAGATTTTACCTCATATTTGATCTGATCTGTTCCTCATAATATCTGTGGTTTGTAAATGTTGTAATGCTTGATATTTGATGGTGTAGTAGTAGCATTGTTGCCTCACAGCTGCAGGTTCTTGGGTTTGATTCTTGGCTGGGGTTCCTTCTTTGTGGGGTCTGTATCTTCTCCCTGTGTTTGTGTGGGTTTGCTTTTGTGCCTCCCATGTTACAAAGACATGTCTGCATTATTTCTTCCTGGGCCTCCGCTGAAAATTTGTTTATTTGTTCCAAGTCAGACTGTCCTGATTAAAAATGTTAAATAAAATTGATAGGCATTTGAATTTCAGACTTAAGGGTTTCTGAATGTTTAATTCCCTGCGTATTTGATGGTGCAGTGGTAGTATTGTTGCCTCACAGCTATAGGTTTTCTGGTTTGATTCTTGGTTGGGGTGGCTTCTGTGTGGAGTCTGCATCTCCTGCCTGTGTTTGTGTGGATTTGCTCTGGTGCCCTGCCATTTTACAAAGATGTGTCTGCAGTTTTAATCCCTCGTCTCTGCTGAAAATTGTTTTGTTCTGTCCAGTAAATTTGACAGGCATTTGAATTTCAGACTTCAGGTTTCTGAATGTTTAATTCCTTGCAGATTTGATGGTGCAGTGGTAGTATTGTTGCCTCACAGCTATAGGTTTTCTGGTTTGATTCTTGGTTGGGGTGGCTTCTGTTTGGAGTCTGCATCTCCTGCCTGTGTTTGTGTGGATTTGCTCTGGTGCCCTGCCATTTTACAAAGATGTGTCTGCAGTTTTAATCCCTCGTCTCTGCTGAAAATTGTTTTGTTCTGTCCGCAGTAAATTTGACAGGCATTTGAATTTCAGACTTCAGGTTTCTGAATGTTTAATTCCTTGCAGATTTGATGGTGCAGTGGTAGTATTGTTGCCTCACAGCTATAGGTTTTCTGGTTTGATTCTTGGTTGGGGTGGCTTCTGTGTGGAGTCTGCATCTCCTCCATGTGTTTGTGTGGATTTGCTCTGGTGCCCTGCCATTTTACAAAGGCGTGTCTGCAGTTTTAATCCTGCTGAAAATTGGTTTTGTTCTGTCCGCAGTAAAATTGACAGGCATTTGAATTTCAGACTTCAGGTTTCTGAATGTTTAATTCCTTGCATAATTGATGGTGCGGTGGTAGTATTGTTGCCTCACAGCTATAGGTTTTCTGGTTTGATTCTTGGTTGGGGTGGCTTCTGTTTGGAGTCTGCATCTCCTGCCTGTGTTTGTGTGGATTTGCTCTGGTGCCCTGCCATTTTACAAAGATGTGTCTGCAGTTTTAATCCCTCGTCTCTGCTGAAAATTGTTTTGTTCTGTCCGCAGTAAAATTGACAGGCATTTGAATTTCAGACTTCAGGTTTCTGAATGTTTAATTCCTTGTATAATTGATGGTGCAGTGATAGTATTGTTACCTCACAACTATAGGTTTTCTGGTTTGATTCTTGGTTGGGGTGGCTTCTGTCTGCATCTCCTCCTGTATTTGTGTGGATTTGCTCTGGTGCCCTGCCATTTTGCAAAGGCGTGTCTGCAGTATTAATCCCTGCATCTCTGCTGAAAATTGTTTTGTTCTGTCCGCAGTAAAATTGACAGGCATTTGAATTTCAGACTTCAGGTTTCTGAATGTTTGATTCCTTGCAGATTTGATGGTGCAGTGGTAGTATTGTTGCCTCACAGCTATAGGTTTTCTGGTTTGATTCTTGGTTGGGGTGGCTTCTGTGTGGAGTCTGCATCTCCTCCATGTGTTTGTGTGGATTTGCTCTGGTGCCCTGCCATTTTACAAAGACGTGTCTGCAGTTTTAATCCTGCTGAAAATTGGTTTTGTTCTGTCCGCAGTAAAATTGACAGGCATTTGAATTTCAGACTTCAGGTTTCTGAATGTTTAATTCCTTGCATAATTGATGGTGCGGTGGTAGTATTGTTGCCTCACAGCTATAGGTTTTCTGGTTTGATTCTTGGTTGGGGTGGCTTCTGTTTGGAGTCTGCATCTCCTGCCTGTGTTTGTGTGGATTTGCTCTGATGCCCTGCCATTTTACAAAGACGTGTCTGCAGTATTAATCCCTCGTCTCTGCTGAAAATTGGTTTTGTTCTGTCCGCAGTAGAATTGACCGGCATTTGAATTTCAAACTTCATGTTCTTCAGAATACATAGTAGCACAACCTTTTTTTCTAGCAATTTTCTAAGTTTATAAGATGAATATTTTAAATTTGTCCCTATTTTTGGGACTGTATTCCCCATTATTGGCTTCAGGTTTTTGTGCTAAGGTTGACAGCTATGGCAAGAACTGAATTCACTGAATATGGACTGTAGAATTGTGCATATTTACTGATAAAGGTGCACTGTAGAATTGTGCATATTTACTGATAATGGTGGACTGTAGAATTGTGCATATTTACTAATAATGGTGGACTGTGGAATTGTGCATATTTACTAATAATGGTGGACTGTAGAATTGTGTATATTTACTAATAATGGTGGACTGTGGAAGTCTGAGTAGACTTTTTATGATAAATGTTCTCAACTGGGCAGTTTTGCCATTATGGGTGCATATGTTTTGTTTCATTGCTTACTGGAAAAATGTTCAAAACAAATTTAAAACACCCTCTAACAAGTGTACTGTATTGTACAAGGAATATAATTTTTAGTACAATGAGGAAGGTGTATCAAAGAGCACATGTATGTTTCATATGCAAGGGGCCTATGATTCGAAAACAGCCCAAAATTAATCTTTATCTGCCACTGGCAAAATGTATTTTCTTTGAATGTGGGTTTCAATGAATGTGAGTTTCAAGGGCAGAGAAGTTTTAATGCTAAGTTTTCATTGTGAGACTGCATTGCTTTGTTTAACAGATTACTTAATGTTTGTGCTGTAAAATACAAAATAAAACTTTCAAATGAAGTCCAATCATTGAAGTAAAGCAGTATGCACATTAGTGTTTATGGTAAATGGAGTGAAATAGCCAAGTAATGGTTAATTGGAATGGCTGCAGAGGCTCCAGTTCAACCATTATTTTGTCAGGGGAAGGGCAGCAACCTCAGACAGGCCCAGCTGAACTATACCTCCCAACTGTCCAGATTTTCAAAGAATGAATAGATTTTTGCTTCTTATTTTTTGGTTTGTTGTTCATAAAATTTGTAGTTTTAATTCCTAAATGATTTGCCAGAAGTCACTAAATAATAAGTTTCAGACTTCATAACCTTCATAAAATGCATGTTAAAGTAAGAGCCGTTCTATCAACTGTCTCAATTTATACAAGAGCAATTTTAGTACTGTTTATATGTGCCCCAATATATTTGGCCTTGTTCAGATTTACTGCATTAACAGGTTGAGAGGTACATGCAAATAAATTGCTTTATAGAATTAGGCATAGCCAACCTCTCAACTGTCCCCAATTTTTGGCTCAAAATGTTGCTCTTCCCCTAATAATCCCTCCATAAAATAGCAATTTTGGAAGAAAACATGGAGGGTTTACAATTAAGAAATAACTGTAATAATCAAAGTTATAGATTACTTGAAATGCATGTAGATTCTTTTATTTTGTCAGCTGCTCAAGGTAGCAGTACTAATATTAAAGTGTCCCTTCTTTGACAGGTAGAAGCTGTATTGTGTGTCTATTTTATATTTTTGCATCACATTTTTGGTCCATTTTCATAAAATTGTGTTTTTGGCAAATTAGTGACAAATCACTAAAGACTGAAGTTAGAAAATGACAGACATTTGAGTTTCAGATTTTATACCCTTCAGAAAATTCATACTAATGCAAGACCTATTCTATTATCTTTCTAAGTTTATTAGAGCAATATTTAAAATTGTCCTTCTTGTTGTGCCTTTGTCCCACTTCTGTGTATGGCTTTGTCCAGATTTCTTGCTCTTGAAGTTGAGAGGTATGACAAATGTGTCAGGGCCATCACAGTCAGCCAGAGAGATTTCAAATTGTGACATGCTTGTTGCACCCCACTCCCCATGTAGTGACTCTGGATGTGTCCAAGCAAGGCAAGGAGTAGTTGTATCTACCTTGGATGGGGAGGACACACTGCATAAGTACTACAGTGGCTTTTCATCTGTCCTTGATTTTGCAGAATGGTCTGGTTTCTGTCATATTTTTGTACTGTTGATTTATGCTTATTACTCAAAGTGCCTGTTGCTCTGTGTTTAAGTAGCAATGCTTTAATGACCATAAGGTAAGCTTGTCTGACATCGTAAGATGCAAGTAAGCTTTAATAAGCATACTGTTAAAGAATTGCCAACATTGAAAGCCTTTCTGTTGTTGCCATGCAGAGAATACTTGACTAGATAATGTATAAGCCTTGGGTATTAAAGGACAGGATTCCATTATTTTAAAAGCTCATTACACTTGTTGGAGACTTCCAGTCATCTCTACAGGCTTTACCCGTAAACTAAACAGAATGCCAATCATGTGTGGTCCATAACCTGTACAGTAATCCTTTAAGCAATGTATCTTGAGCTTGTTTCTTGTTTGCTTTTCATTTTTACTTTTATCATGTTTTCCCCATGAAGCGTTGTCAGGCAGCAGGTCTTTTTGGATAAGAAACATTTTTACAAGTGGGGGCATCACATAGATTTCTACTTTCAGCATGTTGCTTGGTACTTTAATAAAGCTGAATATATTATAATTAGAACTGCAGTGCAAGGAGAAGTAGTTTGAGTTGAGTGCTTCTGGTTTTTCTTATACTTGATTTTGACTGGCATTCCAGTAATGTATTTAAAAAGTAATTTATTTTTCATGCCTCACAACCTTTTGTTTCCATCTAGATATTAAGTAAGCTGTCATGCAGCCAATGCATTGAAATATTTTTATTCTTCTACACTTATTTTTGTCTTGATTGGACTTTCATAATGATGGTTTGCCACCCAGGGCAGCGTATTTAATTAAAGTTAGTTTTTTTGTGGTTTTGTGCATAGCTCCTCCCCTTTGTGGTTGACCACACCCCTTCCCTTTGACCCCGCCCATTCAGAGTCTCCTGCAGCCCCCCTGTGATTTGAAGTCATCAGCCGCCACTGGGTTTCTGTGTCATACAGACGCATTGGTCACAGCACTGTTTTGCACAACTTATTGTTCAGTTTCCTTGGCATTTTCTGCCATATACTACTCAGGACATTTTATCCCATATAATTTACTGGAGCTCCTAATCTGAGTCTGCCTGTCCATGCCACATTGTCTACATACAGAAGCTTTGTTGATCTGTTCAGTATGAATTGTTTGTTGATGTAGCCCTTCACCAATATGAAGAACATTAGACATATCAGTGAGTGGGATCAGAGCTGAACCTGATGCAGACTCATTCCCACTAGGAGCTCCTGTATGAGTGTGTGGGCTGTTCATAGGTGTATCATTGGATCCTTGTGAATACTCTATTCTAATTCTGCCAATACTTCTGGGATCTTGAGCCATCATAAGACTGTTCAAATCAGTTTTTTGAAATTTTATGATATGCTTTCTTCCTCATGTCCAGGAATGCCCAGCTGGATTCCCTCCTCATCTCCAGCTTCTCCTCCTTTGTCTCTCTCAATGCAAACACTGCATCAGTTGTACTACATTCTGATATGAAACTCAGCTGCTTATCTCCTACCATACTTTTTTTTCTTAATAACCATTTATCATTTACCAACTTAAGCACTTTTATGTAGTGTGATAAGATGTTGATACATCCTCAATGCCCTTTACTATAAATATCCACTTTGTCCTTGTACACTGGCAGAATAATTTTTATACTCCAGTGATCTGGCTATCTCACTTGCTTTCTGTGCCACCATGATGAGTTCCATCAGGAGCCATTGCTTTGCTAACATACCTAACATATTGATCACATCTGCTATAACTTAATTTGAGATTGTCATTTTCACTGTCTTCATTTTCCTTAGTGCACCTCATACATCTTCTAAGGTGGGTCTCCTCCATCTGTCATCATTGGCTTTTCATGTACAAGACATGGTGGTGAGATGTTTTCAGATCAATGTTTCACATATCCAGTATATATGGTTCAATTATAAGTTTTGGTCACTTTTGTCTAGAGCTTGCATGCTCTCTTCATCTCTTTCTAGGATTCCTTCTGACTAACAACAGCATGTCAGGTATCTACTGATATGGATATGTGTATAAAAAAGTGTTGTCTCAAGGACAGACAGTACTAAGGTCCATCAAAGCCTTCCAAATTGAATGAGAAAGGTCTGCCAACAGAATGCACCCAAAAATGAGTAGGTTTGTTGGCAGCAGCACAGAGTGTAGGTGGTGCCTACTGGTAGAAGAGTGGTAAGAGGTGCATGTTATCATCTGGGCTGGAGAATGTGGACATCAGGCTGTGCCCTGAATCAGGGCTAGCCATTTGATGCTGTAAAAATGCCTCTGGCTGATAAGGTTTTGTTAACTAATGTCAGCAAAAAGGGGCATGGTACTTGATAGTGCTAAGTGAGTTGATAACCCATCCTAATCAGACCTATAATAGGCACTCATGTTAATAGTGGGAGGAGTCTATGCTTCCCCATGGGCCAGTGCTCATTTGCCATAAAGCCCAGAAATCCTGCTTCAGTAAGCTGCTTGTTGACTTGAGTTCACTTGCCCAGAGTGAGATGACTTGGTTAATTCTGTTTGTTGATGAGTGAAAGTTGGACATAAAATGAAGAAACCTGTCAAAAATGAAAGAAGAATTGCTACCTTGAGAACGGGTTAATTGATGGAATGTGGGTATGACATAATGGTAAGGACAATACTGAAAAAATCTGAGTATTCATGAAGGAAGTATAACATAGTGAAGTCTGCTACTCAGAGGGAGAGCACACCAGAAGCAATGTGGGAATCTTGGTTAGAAACAGTGAGGAATGTCATCAGAATCAATGACAAACTCATAAACTTATCTTTGAAATGTTAAACCAAGGTCCCATCTGCTTGAGTTGCTGGTAGTTCAGATTTACGTAAAAGATCCCAAGGCACTTATCAAAAAGAATAGGGGTCATTTATTAGACACAACATGTTTATATATGTGTATACATATTTCTACTTTTTTTTACTATTTATCATTTTTATAACATCCTCATTGTTATTCTTCCATAATTTACCTTGCTCCTTTTCCCACAACCATAATCTGATTTTTCTCAATATATCTGCTAAAATCCATTTCGCATTAAGCAAAATTTCATTTGCTCTTTCATTACAAATAACCCATATTCCATGAAATAAATTCTTATCTAACCTTCTCAAGTGTTCTTTCTTTTATTCAGATAATATCCGTACATAATCATATTCATATCTATATTGCTTATCACATTAATAGTCCCAAAATGTTTTTGTACAACTTCTTCCAGAGTTTCAACACCCTTTTACATTTCACATTTTAAAAAAAACATACTCTGTTGTCTCTTCCTCCCCCAAAAATAAACAAACCTTTCCAAATTTCTTTTCATTTGGCATATTCCCCTTTACTGGTAACTTATTTATTACCAGACACCATAGCAAATAATGACAATCTATTATCTTCATACATCGCATTTGTTTACTCTAATGGCTTTAATCTCTTTGTCTGGTAAATTTTCCCAAGAATTTATATAATAATATTGTTTCATAACATCATTATACCACTTTCTCTATGTTTTTCTATATCATCAAGTTTTATTTCCCATGTTAGTATTTTTTCTTAGTAATTTTTAATTTCTTCATTTACATACTCTTTTTATCTTTTTTGTACTTATATTTAAGCATTCTGTCTATTAAATTGTCATTCTCTTCCTTTACCCACTTTATTCTGCCTTAAACAACTGAATTTAGTAAACCCAACCCTCCTTCATCTTCACTCATATACAATACATCTCTTTTCAATGGGTTTAATCTTTAACCCCTTTTGAGAGAAAGACCAGCTGCACTATACATGTTCCGTATTTTTCTGGGATCATATAAACATTTGACATATATGCCATTTTTACCCATTAATACTGATTTCACCAGAAAAAAAAAAAAAACATTTTTCCTGAATGCTAATTTATATGTCCTCCACAGAAGACATATTTTTTTCATTTCTTTTATCAAACCCTCCCATTGCATCACAACTATATCCTTTTTCTCAAATTTTGTTCCTGGCAAAGACACTTAATTCATTGAAAAAATCCCCCCTCTCCAATTTTTACCACATCACCCAAACCCTTACTCTGCACTTTATTCAAGGTCATTCCCATTTCCTTTAAACATCCATTCAGACAAACCAACACTTCTTTCATCCATATCTTGTTCTTAGCAGCTACAACTATAGTATCTGCATATGTTAAAACTACTGGACTCACCACTTGCTTTTGCATCACATATCTAGCATCTTTTATTTTATAAGCAGATATACCCCAGGGATTACCTCAGTGTCACTGCTCAACAGAGGCACAGCAAAATAATGGGTATAGTTCCCCATACTAAAGGGGTGAAAACTATGGGCTAGGCTTGTAAATGCCCTCGGGCAGATAGCCTAGTATGAACCTATGAACCTATGAACCTAAGCTACTTACTACTGTATTCATTAGCAATGCCAACAATATTCCACACGTGGGATATCCTTGTATTATACCTCACTTCATGCATATATTCTTTGTTTGAGTCTATCACAGGATATACAAGAAGAAATATAAACCACTTCTTTTGCTCTGCAAATATAATGTCCAACGCAACCAATATTTCTTTATATCCTGGTACAGATATATTAGTTGTGTCACTAATAAATCTCAGGCTGCAACAGCCACACTTTGTTGTTTTGCTAACATTAACTGTGTAGGAGGTGCACTTATTGTAATTACTTTCAAGCTTTCCTTTAAAATTACTGTTCCTTTTATACAGAAATAAAGACTCATCACCCAAAACCTGTTTGTGTGGAACATTCTTGATGGTTATATTCCTAATTATGACTTACTGCATTTTCAAAATGCCTGTCATTATTGTGAAAAGGTAAAATCATAGCAGTTTTAAAACTGACACTCTTATGCTGGACATTTGTTTTTCTCACTGGATCAGGTAGCATCAAAAGAGATGGGAAATCACTGAACCTCCTACTAGAAATTTCAGTTACCACATTGTGTATTAGTTTCTTATGGTATCTTCTCTCCAAAAACAGTGAAGACGGAACATCTTCTACTTGCATGAATTTCTCATCATTTGAAATTAGTCTATAGAACCTATTAAATTGACTTTTGACCAACCCTTTCTTCTGCCATATAGGGTGTTGGCTGTTAAAATGTTAAAAGACTCAGAATAGGGAGTTTTCTGTATACATTTCATTCAAATTGCCTTACAGTTATTTTTTTTAGAAACACTGACATCTGAAAATTCATGGCTAATGTAACATATTGAAATGTAAATTCTATAAAGTCAATTGTAGTATTCAAATATATAAAAATAAATTCATGCTCATCACTGTCACACAATAAAAACTGTATCCAAATAATGTTAATATAATAATATTTGAGGTTTGAAAAGACAATCAAAGACAAACCATTTCTTCTAGTACCACATATCTTTGTTTGCATAGATTGGTTACACTTTGCTTACATGGCTACATCTCTTTTCTGGTGGCAATATTTTCCCTCAAAGTACATAACACCCATGTTTAAAACAATTTCCATCACATCATGAAGCAAACATGTCTCTGAATTGTCAAAAGATGTGTTCATCACAATGGTTTAATGAAATCAATTAAGACCAATGTCCTATTACAATATTCTTATTAATGTTTATATCCGTCAAACATTCTAAAAAATATCATGAGTGGTTTAAAACATGGTTGGCATTGTAAAAAATGTTTTTAACTTAACATCAATAAATGTGGCAAATGTTTCAGTTTTAGAACCATGTGGAGAAATGATTAGCATGTGTGGCGTATCAGTCCATTCCCTGTGAATTTTCCGAATAACACACACTGCCAGGGTTCTAGGAAGTTTGACCAAAGGAACTCGTATAAAGTTTTGTCAGTATACCCCCTCAGACAGTTAATTTTCAAGCCATTTATCAATCTTTTGATATGCAATCTTAATAAAATTAACAATTAGATAATTTAGAATTAGATAATGATTTATTTACAAAGTGTTTAAAATATAAAAGAGTGCCTAAAGGATTGAGACTGTTGAAGTTTCCTAACCATTTGGTAAAAGAGTCCTATATCAAGAACCGCTGACACTGTTTAACAGAACAAATCTGGAGATGATTGAAATCTTAATATGGAACAACAACAGATGTATGGATTGACATCTGAAACATCAAACCATTAGACACTTCTATTACAAATGATTTTCATGTTTGAGAGTATTCATGATAATAAAAAGCTATTCTTGCTAAAATCGATAGATTGATGAAAACTGTTAAACACAGAAAGGAGAAAAAATGATTTGTTATAAAATGACTATGGGAAAATAAAGGTCTATCAGTCACCTGCAAAAAAAAAAACATAAAACTGATGTTTTGTTTACTAAAACTAGCACATTCAGATACCAATTAAGAAACAAATACAGATAATTGTTTTGATCTACCACTGTTGATACGTTCCAAGAGGCTGGTAATTTGTTATACCAATCAGGAGCCACACAGCTTTTGTCAGCATGTGAATCTGAGAGGAACTGGTTGTTTCTGGGGCAGAGGCCATGGGTGCTCATGGAGCAGCTAAGCAATGATTTGGATAAACCTGACATTTATGAAAAAAACTATTTAAAGATTTTCATCTATAGTTCTCTGACCATTACTCCAGCCTTTGTGGATTTATTTTCAAAGGGGCTTACATTTGTTCCAATAATGCATAATAAATAATAATAATAAATGTTTTGTATGTAAGCTTAAATTACAGTTTCTGATGCACTGAAGAGTAAGTAATGATTTTTTTTTTCTAATTTTTTGGTTAAATGTAGAAGTGTTTTAATCCCCACCCCGTTAATCCTGTGGTTGTTTTTTTTTTCTTTTCTTATGTGGAAAAAGCATTAGCGGCTCCTGTTGTCATAACAAACTATTGTTAGTAGATTCCATATGATCTAGCAGGTCTATTTGTTTCATGAAGCCAGACAAAGTATGTGACGGGGATTTCATAGCTGGCCACAATACTTATGCATTTAAGGTATCCGGTGCTGTATTTAATGATGCATTAAATGATTCCACATCTAAGAATTCTATTAACAGTGCACATTGAAAGATTGATATATGCTTGAAAATTTACTGTCTGATGATTTTGATAAAACTACATATGAGTTCCTTGTGGTGAAATTTTCCATAATCTCAGCAGTGTTTGATATTTCAAAAATTCACAAGGAATTGTCTGACCCACCAGACAGGCTAATCATTTCCAAAACTGAAGAACTAGCCACATGGATTGGTGTTAATTTACATTTTTTTCATAAAGCTCTCTAAGTTTTAAGAGACTTATGACATTTCTTAGAACATTTGACAAGTATAAACATTAAAGAACTTATCCTAATGGTGGCAGTTGATGTGAAATATCTTTTATCTAGTAGCCCCTATTACATTGGTTTCATGAAGAATGGCATCATCTCAAAACACCAAGCATGAGTATCATAGATGAGATCTGTGGTTGACCAGGTGAAGACATGAGGTGCATAAGGAAAGATGGTGGTGGAATGCAGGAGTCCAAAACGTTAGCAAAATAAAAGAAGGACTATCGGAACAAGAGGGAGATAGAAAAGAGGGACCACCCTAGGGAGGAATACTGGAAGGATAGCAAGAGGGTAAGAGAGCAGACTCAACAGCAAAGAAGAAAGCAACAGAGAGCTTCTACCAGTTTCTCAAAAGTGACTTAGCACATGGATTAAAGAGGGTCTATAACACAGCAAAGCAGCAACCGAAAGACAAAGAAGATATCTGCAGAAACCATTCATAATGTGCACCGACAGCAATCTGCTAGCTAGTATGTTGAGCATGAAGGACAGATGAAAGGGGTACTTTGAGAAGTTTTATAGTAAAAAAAAATAGACATGTAGACAGACTCGCAACCTGTGCTGTATGAAAACAGAACAGATGGCGCAAAATTGTAGTCTCCATTGCATTTTTAGAAACCAAACAGAAAAGGGAATTAATACTACAAGAAATTGTTTTACTACCTTTGCTAAAACTGGGCATTGATTTATATCATTTCAATAATCCCAACTTTCTCCTTTCTGATGAGTGTCATTTAAAGTATCTGGAAGTACTTATGCTTAAATACATGGCAGCCAGTCCACTGGTCAGTGCACTGTTGTTAATATTTGCCAGATGTGAATACAAGAACAGGTTCCATCTGATAATGGTCTTCAGTTCATGTGCAAATAATTCAGATCCTTTGCTAGATAAGGTAAGTTTGATTACATCAATATCTAATGTCATATCAAGTTGAATGCATTATTCAAACAGTTAAAACATGCTAAATGAAGTGATTTCTCTAGCCAGAAAGACTATTGTCTCTCAGTTGAAATATAGTAATAGCCATTACAACATGTTGAAATGTAACCATTTCAGTTGTCATTGAAATGAAGACTTACAACACAAGCTTTGTACATCATTTTGTTTACTAGTTCCCGAGAATGGACAATCAGAACTTGACTATCTGCAAAATAGAGAGAGGAGACTGAAACAATGGCACACAAAACAGTTCTGAATCCTTTAACACTAAAAGAAAAAGAATGGGTATAACGAAGCTGAATCAAGATTTGGAGCAGAAATTGTAAATATCAAGGCTTACTAAATGCTTAACATGCAGAGCCTAGAGCATTAATCTAATAAATTCTTACGCAGTTTAGTAGAGCCTAAATTGTGAAAGAGGATGAAAACATTTGTTGCGGCTGATACTCATCCTTATTCTCATTCTAACCCTCTGAGGGATTCACCTTAGGTGAGCAGTACTCAGGTGAGTAGTACTGAAGATGTCTCTGAGTATGAGTTTCTGTCCTTCCTTCTCACCTGCCGAAATACTTGCTGCAAACCTGAAGGTTAATAACCATAATACCATTACAGTAATAGCCATATATACCCCACCAGGGGACAACATTCCCCTACTGGAAAACCTTCTTTCTTATCTCTCCCAGAACATTCTTAATGAAACTATCCTCCTAGGGCATGTAAATATTAATTGGCTGAACCTCAATACACCTAACTCTCACCATCATATAAATTTATACAGATTTATTCAACGTATCTCTCAATCTACTCATACCATTAAAACGCACAGTCCTAGCTCCCTGATAGACTGGAAACTAGTTTCTAAGCCATGCAAGTACCATAATCCAGAAACTCTACCCAACTCCCTTACTGATCACTTATCAATAAACGTGCCTAGATACACCACACATCTCTCCAAACCACAACGACATATTACCTGCCAAAAGCTCTCCAACTTTAACCCTGAGACATTCTAAACCCTTCTCTCCAGAGTTAACTGCAACTTCCTTAAACAGCTTCCACTAGATGAGGAGGTTAATGCCTTTAACTCTACTCTCCTTACCATTTTAGACTCCCTCACCCCACCTAGAAAAATTAGAATAAAAGCTAATATCTCACCTTGGTTATCTAAAACTGCTCACTCCCTTCTGAAAAGCAGAGACAGGCCTTGGAAAATGGTCCTGTTGACTTGCAAAAGTACAAAGAACTTCACAATCAAACAAAAAAACTCATTAACAATGGCAAAAAAGCTTCTACTATAATCCCCCAACAACATTAAAATCAGATCCAACAAATTCTGGAATGCTTTTAACCAGATACTACACCCTCACCAAACCCATGTCCTGATAAATCCCCCGAAGAGGCTGCCAATACTTTTAACACTTACTTTATTGAAGCTATTTCCAAACTATTTAACAACTCCCCCTCTAAACACAACTCCCCTAACCTCCCTGAACCAACCCCAACTGCTGACCCAACAAACTCCTTCTCTTTCAAACCTATTCCTACTACCTATATTAAATCTCTACTCTCTAAACTCAAGCCATGCTCTGAATCAGCTGATCATATCCCTTCATACTTTTTCCAGACTGCTGCACATTCCCTGTCTATGCCTGTATCTATCCTTATCAACCACTCCATCTCTGAATCTTAAGTTCCAACTATCTGGAAACTGTTATATGCTCTTCTGATTCACAAATGAGGCAACTCCACAAAAATATGTAATTTCAGACCTATAGCTATACTCTCTCCTCCCTCAAAAATATTTGAGAAATGTATACACAAACAAGCAGTGCATCATCTCCTAAAAGAAAAACATCTCACTCCTCCCCAGCATGGTTTCCGTCCTAAGCATAGTACCACCACTGCTCTCCTATCCTTTCTCCATACTATTTCTCTAGCCAAAGACAATCATAAACTCATATCTTGCCTATTTCTTGACCTCTCTAAGGCCTTTGACACTGTTTCACACTCCCTGGTACTCAACAAACTCACTGACCTCTACATCACTTCTGATACAGTAGCATGGTTCTCACTGACAGGCAGCAGTTGGTCAGATGGAACTCAGCACTTTCTTATTCCTACACATAAAAACTGGTGTTCCTCAAGGATCCATACTTGGACCTCTACTTTTTAATATATTTACCAATTCACTCTACTCCTCCTGTCCTCAGTCCACCATTGTCCAATATGCAGATAACTCTGCAGTCATCACTATTGCAAACTCTCCCTCTGAACTCCTATCTACTACCCAGACATCCTTCAATTCTGTTAAGACTTGACTCAAAAAACACCAGCTCATCCTCAACCCTAAAAAACAAAACCACTTCTCTTTCTCCCTGAGCTCTCGCGGTGGTGGTGCTGCGGTAGTATTGTCGCCTCACAGTTAGACGTTGCCCGTTCAATTCTCAGTTAGAGCGTCTTCCATGTGGCGACATGCACAAATGGGCATTCCTTCGTTGAAGGTTGTGTGTTAGGCCCGGCAAGCCAGCACGTAAAAACTCTACTGCCAATCATTAGTGGACCGGAGTTCCGCTGTGGTGACCCCTTAACTGGGAAAAGCCGAAAGACACAAACAAACTTCTCTTTCTCCCTAAATCTGTTAACCACATCAAATCTTCCTTTACCATAACATCCTTAAACAATACTCCTATTGAAGTCAATGCCAATACAAAACTACTCGGCATCATCATAGATGACCAACTAAAATTTGATTTAAGTATTAACAATTGCATCAGGAAAACCCATCAGAAGCTAGGGCTTCTGCACTGAAATAGTAGATTCCTCACCACTGAAGCTAGACATACTCTAACTCATGCCTATCTTCATCCTTGTCTAATGTACTGCTCCCAAATACTTACTAATCTAAACTCATCTCCAATTTCTAAACTAGAAACAACCCATCACAAGATAGCCAGATTCACAGCTCAACACCCATATAAATCTCACCACTGCCTCTCCCTTAAATTCCTAAACTGGCTTGAACTACCTCATATGCTACTCCAATCTCAACTACAAATGATCCACTCCATTCTATATCAACCATCTTTCTGCCCAACTCTATCATCTCTCATCTCACATTACTCTCCTACCAGACATCTCAGAAGTGCAACCCAGAACTTACTAAAGGTTCACAAACCAAAAACTAAAACTGGCACCAACTTATATAGTTATCATCCTTCTATTGCATGGAACAAACTCCCTCTACAAATAAGAAATCTGACATACCCTGAAAATTTTAAAATAGCCACCAAAGATTATTTTATAAAACACTGGACCTGCCTCTGCTCACACTGTCCCTGACCAAGATCCTCCCTTCTTAGCTTCAAAGTAACTATCTTAGATCCTTACTCAACCCACTTTCCTTTACTATCAGTCTGACCCCTTTACTAAGCTGTATGCTGCCCAATAATGCTTTCATATGATATAACTTGATAATTATTGTAAAGATGATTGCATACCTAGATAACTCTTGTATTATTATTTTTCTCTAATATTGAATTGTAATGATGATTGTTTACCTAAAAATTACTGGATCGGTCTTTTTCTCTAATATTGAATGTCTAATTAGTATTGTTAAATTGTCCTATATTTTATGCCTGGAGCTTTTCTCCCCGGGCCTCCAATGAAAAAGGGCTTTTGCTCAGTTGGACACTCTCGGTTAACAAATGTAAAATAAATAAATAAAAATAAAAAATGTTGATGGATTACAAAAGACTGATTCTAATAAATGCAAAGACGACTATTATTTTATGAGGCATGGTATACTTTTAATAAAACTACTCATGTTTGAAAATTGTATATAATACATAGCTTGGCTCGTTGCATTAATTCCTCTTTTGACTGTAAGCATAAGTCACTATTTATAATGTACTCTGCAAAGTAAAGCTAAAATAATTGATGAAGAAGTATCTTCTGTATTTCTTCTGTTGTGAAAGAGGGATATCATACCTGGATATGGGATGCTGCCGTATAACTCACATGACAGGACAATGACATTCAATCTGGAGAAATAGCTACTGATGAAAGCACTGTGATGCCTTCACATGTATTTAATGATTACCTCAGTGCCTGCATTAGGTGAAATGGAAGCAAAAAAGGCAAAGAACTTCGGGATGCCCTGTAATGCCCGCTGTTCCAATGGCTACATCTTTTGGCGCTCTCTTTGTTTTCCGTCATTCTGCCTTCTCTCAACAGTGAGCAGTTTTTTCCTTGTTTTATTACAGTTTGTCTTTTTTTAACTTTTTCCTGCATCCTTTCAGCACAAATGGCCAATAATGCACTGCCAAAACTGCATAGCAATTTATTAAATTAAGCAGACAGCCTGGGGGCCACTGGTCTTTGAGATGTTATAGAGTTGTAGATGCCCTGAAGTATATTTTAGATCCTGTATTCCAACTTTTTGATCCATTGATGGCCTGAACAAAAATTATGATTAGGAAAAGAAAGTTAATTTTATTTTTCTTTCAAAGAAAACATGTTGTTTCCTCTGCTTAGCATTCAAAGCTGACAAAAAAGAAGTCCACATTAAGCTGAGATACAAATGTTTGAGAGGATACACAACACATATCTTAGAATAGTGCTTGTCTTGTTTATCCCACCAACCCCCCAAAAAAGATAATCACCTTCTTTGTATCTCCCTCTTTTTAAATAGATGTGAATCTGAAAAAATAAATTATCATAGTCAAAAGTTCAAGTTGCTGCTATCACATTTTTAAAATGCATGCATCCTCATCCCTACCCCCAAAAGACAGCCACTTTCTGTGTACCCGTTTGATGTCAGAGTGGGACATACGTGAAAGAAGAAATAGAACACACTAACATTTCAACTTGTTAGATGTATACATACAGCATGCCTCTTTACACCCACTCCCAAAAGACAGTATCCTGTACACATGACTGATGTCTGCTTTTGTGAAATGTGTAAAAAGATCACAGTAATGTTTTCCATCTTGCTATACATAAACATTTCACCACCACTAGATGAGCTATAGTGTCCTTTTGTGTATATCTCTTAGGTTTTATTATGATGAAAGTTAAAGGCATAATGACCACAGTGTCCTCACATGCCAATCATACTGTATTGACTTCCTGTATGCACCTTTGGGGTTTAATTGTGAGTAAAGCTAAAGAAATAATGACCACAACCAAGTCAGACTCCCCTGGCTAATAAAATCTCATACACAAGCTATTGAAACTTGTACATACCTCAATACTTTTAATGGGAGGAAAGTTAGAAAAATAATGGCTATACGATACTATCGCCCACACAAGCAACAGTGAACCTCTGTATAAATCCCTGATATTAGTTGGTAAGGAAATAAAGAACCCATTGCCCCAAAAACCCACACAATCTACAATAACCTTCTATACACAGCTCTAAATAGGCCCAATTTTTAGACAAGGTGGGATCAAAGGTCTCTACTAAGATTGTGCCAAAACCCAGTTAATACAGCCTGTAGTGTGGGAGTCACCAGGCCCTCAGAAGCTATGAAAGACTACATATTCTGTGATGTATTTTATGCCTTATTTTTGAAAGATGAAAACTTCCTATTTTACTACTACCCAGAAGAGTTATGCATATGTCTGCCAATATTGTGTGTGCCTACACACAAAAATCTGTAATATTATTTCTTTATACGTATACAAGCAAATACAAACTGACACTGCCTCAGACAAACCCTATATGTGCACATACATTGACACTATCTCACATGCACACACACACACAAACACGCACACACGCACACACTCACACACACACACACACACACACACACACACACACACACACACACACACACACACACACACACACACACACTCTCTCTCTCTCTCTCTCTGTGTTTGTATATTTACCTATGGGCAAATTGGAGTAATGACAGTAACCTACAGCATGTCTTTGGTGTGTTTGAAAAAGTAGAGCTTCTGGATCTACCCATGCAAGACATGGAGTATGTCGACTCCACACAGAAGAAGCCACAGCCAGCAACTGGCAACTTCAGCATTAACAATTAGCACAGTTTCCAATCATGTGGATGACAGTACATAAAATGGGTCTCAATCAAGTGTCAATATCTAACTCTAGGTTTCTAAAAAATAAGGATATTCCAGAGATAAAAATGGAAATTTTAAGAAACAAACATGTTGGTAAGATCAAATCTTATTCATGACCAGAAGCACACTGTAGCAGGTGGTAAAGGTACCCATCAGAGAAGAAAAAATTCAATTCCACAGAAAAAAAAAGCATCGACCCAAATAAAACAGAAAGTAAAGAAATGGAAGGAATTCTTAATGGTAACCCTGAGAGAGCAAGTTGATGGGCCTATTAAATAAAAAAAAAAAAAAAAAAGCTGAATGAGCAGCAAAGCTGTTTATTCTGTGCAACTAGTCAGATGGAATCTAGTACCTTGGCTTTTCACCTTCTAAGGAATAAAAGGCAAGTGAAAGAATGAAGCATGAAAGACAATGTAGGAAATGAATTCTAAGATAGTCCATTTCAGACCTTCTATTAATAAAAACGCCAACTAAAACCTGCAGCTGATGCAGATCTGGAATGACAACCAGCTCAGCAACAATTCAAGTGAAGAACAAAACCTCATGCAATCTCAATCAGAAATAGGTAAAAAGACACCCTATAAGACCCAAAGCTCCCCACAACTGTCAGATAGCTAATGCAGCATTCCGTAAGTAAAGTAACAGCCATCAAATGTCTAATCACAGAAACAGAAAGGAGCAATATGAATCTAGTGTTTAACCAGCACTAAAATATGACTTACTAAAGCACTCAACTGGTGCACAAAATGCATCTGAAACTGGTTGGTGTTACTAAATATCTTCAAAATGTAAACGAAAACTGTAAATGCTACATTGAAGCAATAGCAAGCAAGATAAAAAGTAACATCCAGAGACATTCAACATCCACTCACCCTTTGTGCATTTCTCTTTACATACATATATACATATATGTATACATATTTATATACATGTTTATATTTTATACCAGAACATCGAATTTCGAAACATCAAAGGTTACAAGTTTAACTAAAAAAAAAAGAAAACAAAGAAAAATAAACTTTAACAATTAATAATTGTATACAGGGGGGCTTTGCCCCTTTGCACCTCGCACCCCCCTTCTTTAATATTCTATCTCCAAGCGTGCACTACAGTGGAGTAAAGGGAAATCTCCCATTTAGCTCTATATGCAGAAGCGCTAAACCGGAGATTTTCCGTATCCTATCTGTAGTGCCATCACACAGATGGCACATAGACACACACAGTATACAGGGCACCTTGGTGCCCTGCAAAAACACAAACATTCTCCCACCTACACTTACCTTTTTCTTCCCCTTCAAATTTTCAACGTTTTCATACTTGAGGTTCTGATCTCGATGATCTGAACTTCAATGTTTTGAACGTTCGATGGTTTGAAAGGGAACTATATATATATATATATATATATATATATATATATATATATATATCTACACATACATTCTCAACCCCTTTTCCCACTTTGCACATGGGGTTGTGGTGTCACTTCTGCAGTGACAATCATCTTAAGCTAAGGTTTACATCGCCGAGTGGCTAGCCCTGCCATGGTAGTTCATTCACACCACTCACTTATGCACACACACAATCACCTATGGCAAATTTAGAGCGTTCAATCCTCCTATTGCTTGTCTTTGGAATGTGGGAGGAATCCGAAGCAAAATCCAAAAAAATTCCAGGCAGGCAGGTAGACTGGACTCCAGATGTAACTTGAAATCAAAATAAATTTGTTTGTATAAAGCACGTTTTGTCCAGTTCTATACATGAACTTCTTCAGATATACTGTTACTAAAGAAAAGTAGTACTTCTTCAGCATTGAAGTTGCTGGCTAACCCTCCTTAAAACCAAGAAATAAAGAGCCATGAACTGTAGCCAGTCTTGGCTTAGACTTCAAAATGGCCGTAGAGGTGCAGCGGTTCAGTTTGATTCTCAGCATTGGTACCTTCTGTGCAGAGTCTGCATGTTCTCCCTGTAGTCATGTGGGTTTCCTCTGGGTGCTTCGGTTTCCTTCAAAACAAACAAACCAACTAGATAAACAACCAGAAAAAGCAGACTGATGAACAAAATCCAAATAAGTTCCAGACAGGCAGGTAGACTGAACTCCAGGTGTAACTTTAAATCAAAATAAATTTATTTGTATAAAGCGCTTTTCATCCAGTTCTATACATGAATTTCTTCAGATACATTGTTACTAAAAAAAATGGTGCTTAAAATACTTAAAAAGGGTGCTCCAACAACTGAAATACATCTAGTGGAGGAGTTACTTGATATTATCCTCAGTAATAATTTCATTTTTTTCAAACAGAAATACTACTTACAAAAGATAGGAGTGGCAATGGCATATTTGGAGCAAGAATTTATATTTAATAATGTAGGTACAGCTGATTCTATATATTTTTTCACAACATATCTGGATGGTATATTTATGATCATAAAGGGTGATAGCCAGATGGCGACAACATTGGTTGATTATTTCAACAGTATGACCAATTTCCTACAGTTTACCTTTTCCTACCATGACTGCAAGATCCCATATCTAGAAGTTAAATTGAATAAAAATGAACAGAAAGGCTACACAGCTAGAATTCATCGTAAAAAAACATATTCCAACGCCTTTCTGTATTTTTCAAGTGCTCACCCTTACCACCAAAAATGAGGTGTCGTAAAAGGGTCAACTTGTAAGGGCAGTCAGAATGGTGACTAGTAACCTAGATTTTGAAAATGAATGTGAAAACTTAAGAGAGATGTACGCTAAATGAGCATAACCAAGTAACTTGTTGGATGAATTAATAGAAGACGTTAAAAGAAAAAGAAGGAACAGGCTTTATAGGCCCATTTTAGAAGATGAATATATACATGAGGGGCAGTTAACTGTACCAGAGGAGAGAATAGTAAATATTAATATTAATAACAATTTTAGAACAGAATGTGTGATTACTTATCATTAGGGAGCTTACAAAGTGAGAAATATTATATGCAAGAACTGGAATTTCGTCTCAGGTGAAAGGGACTTGTTTGGTAAAATAGGAACAAGTCCGAAGGTGATTTACAGGAGGGGCATAAATTTGAAACATGTTTTCGAGAAAGAAAAAATTAAATTGTATAGAAATCTGGGTACTTTTAAATGTGGCAGTTGCCCCTACTGTAAATATATAGAAGAAGGGCATTATGTAGAAGTCAGGGGCATGAAATTGAAGAGCAATAATAGATGCAAATGTCAATCTAAAATGGTTGTGTACCTAGCTAGATATCAAGAATGTCCTTCACTCTATATAGAATATATATGAAAAACAGAATGAAAATTACGTGAAACGATTTATGAACACCTAGATAGCATTTGCAGGAATAAGGGGGAAAATGCCCTAGCAAAACATGTCAGTCTGAACCCGGGGGGCACTTTTAAATTTTGGATAATACAGCAGATGGGGCCTAACCTGAGAGGTTGTCCAATGACAGCAATGTTGTAATTATCTAATTGTTGTGGCAAATATGCCTGGATGCATATATACTACCAGGTTTAAATGACATGTATTCTATCCACAGCATCTTTAAATTGATATATTTAAAAAGATAATATTTATGAGTAGTTGAATAGGAATTTAGAGTTTCATATTCATGATTTTACTCATGTTTAATATTTATTTATTTTTTAAAAACGTTTTAGTATATGCTTTTGTGTGAGAGAAGTCTGAGTAATGTAAGTGTTCTTATGTAGCGGGTACTTTAAATTTTTGATTGGTCTTTTGATCACATGATTAGTAAGGGAGGGTATTTTAAACACCATTTATTTTTGTAACAGTGTATCTGAAGAAATTCATGTATATAACTGAATGAAAAGCTTTATACAAATACATTTATTTTGATTTAAAGTTACATCTGGAGTCCAGTCTACCTGCCTGTTTGGAACTTATTTGGATTTTGTTCATCAGTCTGCTTTTTCCGGTTATTTATCTAGTTGGTTTGTTTGTTTTGAAGGAAACCAAAGCACCCAGAGGAAACCCACATGACTACAGGGAGAACATGCAGACTCTGCACAGAAGGTACCAAAGCTGAGTATCAAACTGAACCGCTGCACCTCTATGCCATTTTGAAGTCTAAGCCAAGACTGGCTACAGTTCATGGCTCTTTATTACTTGGTTTTAAGAAGGCTCAGCCAGTGTGCATGTATGTATGTGTATATATACATATATATATATATATATATATATATATATATATATATATATATATATATATATACATATGTGTGTGTGTGTGTGTGTGTCTGTGTACATCATCAGCCTCAACCCCGTTTCCCATTTTGTACATGGAGTCACAGTGTCCCATTAGCAGTGATCATCACAAAGGGCTGATAGCCCTGCAGCAGATATTTTATATCTATATCTATATCTATAGGTGTGTGTGTGTGTGTGTGTGTGTGTGTGTGTGTGTGTGTGTGTGTGTGTGTGTGTGTGTGTGTGTGTGTGTGACTTGCTAAAATGAATCAGGTATGTACAGTAGTACAACATAAGATAGAGTATTCACTTAAAACAATGCTTCTTCATTTCATACTTTATTGACTGGGTAGTCCAACTGGGTCGGGTAGTCCCATTTCAACTGATGTCCAAAGAAAAGCTCCAATTACAAAATAGACAGTTTTTGGTATCTTCTAGATGTGAGCAGGCATTTGCACAGACATCTAAGTTACAGCTTCTGCTGCTCTGTTTTAAATAGCATTCATTAGCTAGTGACCTTTCAATTTGCGCAACCAATTTACCAGTGCTGTTTGTGTTATGTTGAACAGCTCATTTATATAAATTAATTGGGGGTGCCCTTCTAGGGTTTATTAACTTTTAAAATTACTATCTTATTTTTTGACATTCACTTCAGTTTCTAACCATAAGTTTAAAATATATTTTAGATCAGGCATCTGTTCTCTTCCCATTTCTTTCAGTTAAATATCCAATTATTATTATGTTTTTATTTTTATTTATCCTTTTCTTGAGTGGGCTAGCTAGTTCCATTAGGCTACTAATCTACTTTTTTCATCGAAGTTCTGAAGTAGCATTTATACTACTGGGGGAAAACTGGCCAGGATACTGGGGAACTTCTATTCTTTTTTTAATTGAGAGCCGCATGATTTTCACCAGCTTAGGCAGGTATAACCTTGGTTTAATACATCTTCCAAAACATGGATTTAATTTCTTGTTTTTCAGAAGACACATCAGCTTTATCTAATAGCATTTTTTTTTCAGTTTTTGATAACCTGGAAAGTCAGCACTTCCACATGTGAGTTTTGTGACTGGATTATCTCTCAAATGCACAAGCTGTATTTCAGTGTAATCATGACAATTACTTTTCTTTAATGGTAGGTTGGTCTGTGAGATGGCCAGTATAGCTGTTATCATATTCATATATAGCTGGAGAGCCACGCTTCTTTTCTGAAGATGGACTCCATGATGAGCCATATTCATGATGGCTTGCATCAGGATTTCTATGACTTTTTCCATTTGTCTAATAAACTGTAACATTTCAATCACTACAGAAAAAAAGAAAATCTCTCTCTCTCTGCTAGTGAGATATGAAGATACAATTTTAGCCCAATCAGACTGAGCATTAGTCTCCTAGCTGATGTGTCTCTAAAAAGTGATGAGGTAAGGTTCAGTGGCATTACCCTTACTGAGTTTCTTTAGTGATGGGATGGTTTTTCATGTGGCCATTACAGTGGCTGTCATATTCATGCCTTGTGAGGAAACAAACACCTTTCCAGAAAAGGCGGTACTGGCAGCCTGTATTCATGTTGGTCTGCACCTATCGTTTTTTATGATTTTCTCCATTTCATCAACAAAGCCAAATAGCAAAAAAAAAGAAACAGCTATCTCTGTCTTTTCAGTTTGGGTTATTAACTCAGATTTTTATTTTTTTTTTTGCACCTGGAGTCTACTGTGCTGGAACAACAAAAAATGTATTATGGTATGCATCGACTACATTATGTCTGCTAAAACCACCAGAGTAGCTAGCATAATATATTAGAGGCAACACTTCTCAAGTGAAGTTCAGTTATTTTACAGTAAAGTTAATGCTCATTTCTGACTAAAATAAAAAAAAGTACACTCTGGCTTATGCAGTTTTGGCTACTTACCATTTCACTTTTACACAGCTCAGTGAAACACAACATTTTGAAATTCAGTGAACTGTAACTGCAGTCCTTAGAAATTTAAAAAAATGGATTGATTTTTTTATTGATGTTATTGCTAATTAGAGAATGGGCAAACTGTACATCAGCACACTGATTGGAGAATGAACATTCTCCGGCAGGGTATTAATTAAGCAATAACCCACACATGGGTGTGGGTAATGCTGGATTTACCCATGGTTGGCATGGTTTGGTCACGAGGGCGAAGCCCGAGTGGCTAAACAAAGAGAACCGTGGTAAATCCAGCATTACCCACAGCCAGAAGTGGGTTATTGCTATTATACAATGACATTATTTAATAAAAAAACCTTAGTTTTCTTAAATAATGACATTGTATAATGCTTCCTTGCTGCCCTTTCGCAGCTGTCCGGTATTTTGCGGCAGTTCTGATGTACAGCGTATGCGTATGCTTACGCAGTACATCAGAGCTCTGGGTGGAAACAATGGAGAAAGCAAGATCTTGCCTTCTCTGTTGCTTTAGAAAGTGTCTCGCTATGTTAAAGAGTTTGACATAGCGAGACAGCTTTAAAAAAACAAAGGAGATCTTCCTTTCTTTGTTGCTTTTTTTAAAGCTGTCTCGCAACTCCTTTAGCATAGAGAGACAATTTCTAAAAAGCAATGGAGATCTTGCTTTCTCAGTTGCTATAAGAAAAAAAAAGACTTATACTAATGGAAAAAGTCTGGGCGACCGGACCTTTTTCCATTAGTATAAGTCTGATTTACAATGTGCATGCTGACCAATCAGCGTGCACTTTTTGCAATATTAATGGGGGGTCGTTGTATAATGTACAAATAATGTCTACTGAAAAACAAGTATGCTTCACAGCAGCATATCAAGCTGACATAGACCTCAGACTGCAAAAAAACTAACAGCCGCCATTACTTTACACTCGCTAAACAGCAAAAGCGCTGTAAAAAAAAATAAACCGAAAAAGGGTGTGTGTGTGTGTGTGTGTGAGTGTGTGTGAGTGTGTGTGTGTGTGTGTGTGTGTGTGTGTGTGTGTGTGTGTGTGTGTGTGTGTGTGTGTGTGTGTGTGTGTGTGTGTGTTTGTGTGTGCTTGTGTGTGTGAGTGTGTTTATGTTTCTGTCTGCATGTGTGAGTGAACGTGTGTATGATAGCAGAAGAGACGGTGTGTGTGAGAGCACGATCTTGTGTAAATGAATGCGTGTATGAAAACTGAAGAGACTGTGTGTGTCAGAGATTGAAAGAGAGAGTGGTCTTGTGCCCATAGCTCTCAACTTTTCTCAGAATGTCCAGATTTTTACCTCATATTTTTTATTTGTTCCTCATAGAATTTGTGGTTTTCAGAGGTTTTTCTGCAAATCAGTGAGAAGTGAATTCACTAAATAATGACAGGCATTTGAGTTTCAGGTTTTATATCATTCAGAAAATGCATTGTAATACAAGACATTTTATTCTAGTAATTTTCTAGGTTTATAAGAGCAATATTTAAAATGCATCCAAATTTTTGGAGCTTTGTCCTCCCCTTATTTTGGTTTTGTCCAGATTTTTCATACTAAGAGGTTGAGAGTTATGCTTTTGTGATTGAATACAAGTATGAAACCACTGGAGACTGTGTATGTGTGAAAGCAGAAGAGACTGTGTATGAGATGGAGAGAATGGGCTCTCTGTAAAATCATTGAGAGAGAGAGAATGGGCTCTGTAAAATCGTTGAGAGGGAGAGAATGGGCTGTCTATAAAATTGTTGAGAGACATGAGAATGAGCTCTCTGTAAAATCATTGAGAGAGAGAGAATGAGCTCTCTGTAAAATCATTGAGAGAGAGAATGAGCTATCTGTAAAATCATTGAGAGAGAGAATGAGCTCTCTGTAAAATCATTGAGAGGGGGAGAAGGGGCTCTCTGTAAAATCGTTGAGAGAGAGAGAGAGAGAGAATGAGCTCTCTGTAAAATCATTGAGAGAGAATGGGCTCTCTGTGAAATTGTTGAGAGAGAGAGAGAGAGAGAATGAGCTCTCTGTAAAATCGTTGAGAGAGAGAGAATGAGCTCTCTGTAAAATCATTGAGATGGAGAGAATGAGCTCTCTGTAAAATCATTGAGAGAGAGAGAATGAGCTCTCTGTAAAATCATTGAGAGAGAGAGAGAATGAGCTCTCTGTAAAATCATTGAGAGAGAGAGAGAATGAGCTCTCTGTAAAATCGTTGAGAGAGGGGGAATGAGCTCTCTGTAAAATTGTTGAGAGAGAGAGAATGAGCTCTCTGTAAAATTGTTGAGAGAGAGAGAAAGAGAGAATGGGCTCGCTGTAAAATCGTTGAGAGAGAGAGAGAATGAGTTCTCTGATAAATCATTTAGAGGGAGAGATGGGCTCTCTGTAAAATCATTGAGAGAGAGAGAGAGAATGAGCTCTCTGTAAAATCATTAAGAGAGAGAGAATGAGTTCTCTGTAAAATCGTTGACAGAGAGAGAGAGAATGAGCTCTTTGTAAAATCGTTGAGAGAGAGAGAGAATGAACTCTCTGTAAAATCATTGAGAGGGAGAGAATGAGCTCTCTGTAAAATCGTTGAAAGAGAGAGAATGAGCTCTCTGTAAAATCATTGAGAGAGAGAGAGAATGAGCTCTCTGTAAAATCGTTGAGAGAGAGAGAGAGAGAATGAGCTCTCTGTAAAATCATTGAGAGAGAGAGAATGAGCTCTCTGTAAAATCGTTGAGAGGGGGAGAAGGGGCTCTCTGTAAAATCGTTGAGAGAGAGAGAATAAGCTCTCTGTAAAATCATTGAGAGAGAGAGAGAGAATGAGCTCTCTGTAAAATCGTTGAGAGAGAATGGGCTCTCTGTGAAATTGTTGAGAGAGAGAGAAAGAATGAGCTCTCTGTAAAATCGTTGAGAGAGAATGGGCTCTCTGTGAAATTGTTGAGAGAGAGAGAGAGAGAGAGAGAGAATGAGCTCTCTGTAAAATCATTGAGAGAGAGAGAATGAGCTCTCTGTAAAATCATTGAGAGGGAGAGAATGAGCTCTATGTAAAATCATTGAGAGGGGGAGAAGGGGCTCTCTGTAAAATCATTGAAAGAGAGAGAATGAGCTTTCTGTAAAATCGTTGAGAGAGAGAGAGAGAGAGAGAGAATGGGCTCTCTGTGAAATTGTTGAGAGAGAGAGAGAGAGAGAATGAGCTCTCTGTAAAATCGTTGAGAGAGAGAGAATGAGCTCTCTGTAAAATCGTTGAGAGGGAGAGAATGAGCTCTCTGTAAAATCATTGAGAGGGAGAGAATGAGCTCTCAGTAAAATCGTTGAGAGAGAGTGAATGAGCTCTCTGTAAAATCATCGAGAGAGAGAGAGAATGAGCTTTCTGTAAAATCATTGAGAGAGAGAGAATGAGCTCTCTGTAAAATCTTTGAGAGAGAGAGAATGAGCTCTCTGTAAAATTGTTGAGAGAGAGAGAGAGAATGGGCTCGCTGTAAAATCATTGAGAGAGAGAGAATGAGTTCTCTGATAAATCATTGAGAGGGAGAGAATGGGCTCTCTGTAAAATCATTGAGAGAGTGAGAGAATGAGCTCTCTGTAAAATCGTTGAGAGAGAGAATGAGCTCTCTGTAAAATCGTTGAGAGAGAGAGAATGAGCTCTCTGTAAAATTGTTGAGAGGGGGAGAAGGGGCTCTCTGTAAAATCGTTGAGAGAGAGAATAAGCTCTCTGTAAAATCGTTGAGAGAGAGAGAGAATGAGCTCTCTGTAAAATCGTTGAGAGAGAATGGGCTCTCTGTGAAATTGTTGAGAGAGAGAGAGAGAGAGAGAATGAGCTCTCTGTAAAATCGTTGAGAGAGAATGGGCTCTCTGTGAAATTGTTGAGAGAGAGAGAGAGAGAGAGAGAGAGAATGAGCTCTCTGTAAAATCGTTGAGAGAGAGAGAATGAGCTCTCTGTAAAATCGTTGAGAGGGAGAGAATGAGCTCTCTGTAAAATCATTGAGAGGGGGAGAAGGGGCTCTCTGTAAAATCATTGAAAGAGAGAGAATGAGCTCTCTGTAAAATCATTAAGAGAGAGAGAGAGAGAATGAGCTCTCTGTAAAATCGTTGAGAGAGAATGGGCTCTCTGTGAAATTGTTGAGAGAGAGAGAGAGAGAGAGAATGAGCTCTCTGTAAAATCGTTGAGAGAGAGAGAATGAGCTCTCTGTCAAATCATTGAGAGGGAGAGAATGAGCTCTCTGTAAAATCGTTGAGAGGGAGAGAATGAGCTCTCTGTAAAATCGTTGAGAGAGAGAATGAGCTCTCTGTAAAATCATCAAGAGAGAGAGAGAGAATGAGCTCTCTTTAAAATCGTTGAGAGAGAGAGAATGAGCTCTCTGTAAAATCGTTGAGAGAGAGAGAATGAGCTCTCTGTAAAATTGTTGAGAGAGAGAGAGAGAATGGGCTCGCTGTAAAATCGTTGAGAGAGAGAGAATGAGTTCTCTGATAAATCATTGAGAGGGAGAGAATGGGATCTCTGTAAAATCATTGAGAGAGTGAGAGAATGAGCTCTCTGTAAAATCATTAAGAGAGAGAGAATGAGCTCTCTGTAAAATCGCTAGAGAGAGAGAGAGAGAGATAGAGAATGAGCTCTTTGTAAAATCGTTGAGAGAGAGAGAATGAACTCTCTGTAAAATCATTGAGAGGGAGAGAATGAGCTCTCTGTAAAATCGTTGAGAGAGAGAATGAGCTCTCTGTAAAATCATTGAGAGAGAGAGAGATAGAATGAGCTCTCTGTAAAATCATTGAGAGAGAGAGAGAATGAGCTCTCTGTAAAATCGTTGAGCGAGAGAGAATGAACTCTTTGTAAAATCATTGAGAGAGTGAGAGAGAATGAACTCTCTGTAAAATCATTGAGAGGGAGAGAATGAGCTCTCTGTAAAATCGTTGAAAGAGAGAGAATGAGCTCTCTGTAAAATTGTTGAGAGAGAGAGAGAATGAGCTCTCTGTAAAATTGTTGAGAGAGAGAGAATGAGCTCTTCGTAAAATCATTGAGAGAGAGAGAGAGAGAGAATGAGCTCTCTGTAAAATCCTTGAGAGAGAGAGAGAGAATCAGCTGTCTGTAAAATTGTTGGGAGAGAAAGAGAATGGGCTTTCTGTAAAATTGTTGTCTTTTACTTATTTATTTTTCTAAGTACTATATTATTTTTTATATATATTTTTGATGTAAATTGCTTCCTCCAACATCATTAACATATACTACGGAACATCTGAAACAAGATGGAGGAAGTATTTTACATCAAAAATATATAAAAAAATAATACTGGACTTAAAAAAATAAGTAAGTAAAACAACAATTTTACAGAGAGCTCATTCTCTAAGTACAGTAATGCCCTCCAGGGTGTGTGTTAATGTGTAATTAATGCCCTTCCAGGGGTGTGAAGGCCTGAAACTGCACCCCTGGGCAGACATTAATTACACATTAACAAACACCCTGTCGGGGATTATTGCTTGCAGATACACTCTCTTGACTTCCTGTTCATAGAGACTGACAAATTAACAGAACATTTTACTAATTAAATAAAAAAAAAAAATGCATTTTAATGACGGGGGTGTAATATCTAAAAAAATGTCCATTTGATGCTCTATGTACTTTTCTGCTTTTAGGAAATGAGTGGATGATTTTATAGCTGGGGAAATACTTCGATGGAATTATGTTAGTTAAGCTTGTAGATGATTGATGGAGTCAAAGCTTAATACGTAACACTTTCTGTTTCTCTCTCTTTTTCTCTTGCACACATATGCACAATATATATAAAGGCTTCCCCTATAAATTATCAATGCATTGTCTTTCCCAAAAGTATTGCTCAGTCACAACAGACTGAAAATGCATTATCCCATACACCCACCTGCAAATAATGAATTTTTTTTGTTGCGGGGTAATCCCCCACTAAGCCGCCTGCCCGAACCCTCCCCAAATTTATATATACTATAGCCATTGTAAGGCAGAAATGCAGAAAAGAGAAATTCATCATTAACTTGCATAATCTAAACTATTTTTCACAGACACATGCACACACACAGTGAAAATATACTGTCAAAAGATGTGCCCACCGATCACTTCATGATTTTGTGCAGTTGTGTTCAACTACTGCAGTGACTAATCATGATTGACATCTAGGTCACACAGTAAAAGTTGATGTGCTCCTATTATATTACTTCTATAATGTTTCCACTGCTTTTGTGGCACAGTAACAGTATAATTGCTGTCATATTTACAAATAAGCAATAGTACGGCAGAGCATCATACTTGTTTGACATTAGTCATGTAATATAAAGTACATATGAGATGCAAATGAGTACTAATACAATAGAAAGGGCTGTTGGTGTAATATAGGTCAGTAACTTTGTGAACTGCATTGAACTTCTGTCCACTAGGACCCTAATATATACAGCTATTCTGCATCGATTGCCATGTAGCTCTGCTCCCGGATGTAATGACAGGACATCACAGAAGCAAAACATGGTATAGGGGGATAGCATTTCATAGCTTTTTGCAGTTGCCATCACTGCATGACCTTAATGTGGCATGTATACTATTTCTATGAAGAGTGTGCGGTGTTGCCTCACACAATAGATTATTACCCCATACACACATTTGTAGCCCTACATTTGATATGCAGTGAGATGACACAAAGAAATAGAACAGTGAGTTACTAACCAACATCATTCTTTAGTCCTAACTTAGATCAGTCCATTTCAGCTTTTATACTTGGTTGGCTACAAGCAAAGCAGTTCTTTCAGAAACTCTGAACTATCTCAGCCATGACAAGAGCTACTTTGGCCTCATATTTTTTAAATGTAGCATGTGCGGGATGCTGATGTAGTAGGACCCTACAGTGATACAGTCACCTCCTGCACATAGTGCAAGCACTATCCATATAAGAGCGGTAAGGTGTGCGGTTCTGCACACTCTTGCATTTCATAGTGTCTGCAGACTACTGCATACTACAAAATAATGCAGTGATGTTTTACCACTTGCTCTGTCTCCTCCCTTCCTCCTCACCCCCCAGCATTGTGTGTTTCAGTTGCGGGGGTACCATTCTTAACTGATGCTCAGTATACTGTTCAATCAATGTGCAGTGCATAATTCAAATACAGACAGAAATGCAATTCTGGATCATATGCGTCAATAATGCAGATGAGGTACTTTCACTAGGGAAGGAGTAAATTAAGTCCATATAATTCATGCTGTTTCATACATCGGTATATGTCTGCTATATCACAAGGATGTCTGGTTCACAAATTTTGCACCAATGTTTTATTTAAGTACCACTGCAGCTTGCTGTACAGCCATCCTGCTGTACATGATATATAAACATCTATCTCTAGAAGGCAGTTTGTACACAGGAAATCTATCTCTAGAAGGCAGTTTGTACACAGGAAGGAACGGTTTCAGAGCACACCAAGTGATTTTCCTCCACAGACATTCTACTCCATAGCTAAAACTGCATATGATCAAGGAAGCTTTTACTCCTACCTTCCCCACATGCACAACATAACAAAAAAAAGGGTAAAACAAATCAGATAATTAATATAATAAATACAGTAAATTAAAAATAATGACAAGCTTTCCAACAACAACATAAGCTCAAGGTCCATAAATACATCAATTAAAAACAGAGGGCTGACTCACTTCTTATAACAAGATAAAAAATTACATCATCACACGGGGATCAATACAATTCAAGCATCAGTTATCAATACACACAAAAATATCTTCTGCTTAACCTGCCTAAGTCCTTCCTTCTTTTAAACAATGATTTTGAAACTTCAAACATAGCTACTTCTAATCTCTGCTGCCATGTGCTTTGTTAATAAAGTATTTCATTTGCTTAATCACATTTTTATAAATAAGCCGCAGTGTATAATGTGCTTGGTTATCCTGCCAGCCATGATCTGCCTTGAGTGCCTAATTCTAGCTACACTGTGGTACCTATTGTAACAGTAATCCATCTCACTCTTCTCTTATAATTCATTAGCAAAAGAAATTACAGCAAGTATAACTGCCTTCCAAAATGTGAGCAAAACTTTTCTTAATTTAACACTACTTTGTGATCATCTAAACTGACTCTATTTTAACCATATTTGCTTCAACACATCATTCTCGTACTTTATCAATGAATCTTGCATGGATTGTCAAAGTATTTAAATTCACTTTTAATAAGATAGCCTTTGTAACCTGTCTCTATATATCCACTAACAGTAACATATCTGGATATAAGTGTGTATATGCATATATTATATTATTCTGCCTCTAAATAAAACTCTTTATAACAATTATATGACAATATATGTCAGATATACAGGGGATGGTTATATTCCTTTGGTTTCCCTTGGACAGTGTCCATCAAAGGTGACATGTTCAACAAATCATAAGTAAATAAGTGAAAAAGGTCAATTATTGGCTGTGGTGCCGTCTGTATGGTGTCCACATTTCTTCATTGTGCTTCGTCTTCCTCAGAAAGACACACATTAAGTTGTCTAGCAGTATTTCAAATTGCCAAAAAGTGTGCATGCAGTGATAGGCTGTTGCCCTGTCCAGAAAATCGTCAAAGACCTATGCCCACTGGCTGCCAAGATAGGCTTGGACATCCCAGTGAAACTAAAGGATAAAGTCAGTTATCAGAAAAGAGAAGAGAATAGAAAAGGAATAAATAAAAAAGTGATCATTGCATAGTATCCTCTGTCTTACTATGCAGTCAGGGAAAAAAGGTTCAGTTTATTCATTTTACTTCATAGCTTAAATACCTGGTTCACTTTATTGTCTTCCCAGGTGTTCAGTTAGCATTTTCTTTCAAGTTAATCTCTCTTTTTTCCAGAAAGATTGCATTAATGCTTACAAGACTCCATGTATGGTTTCCCAGATTATTTATATAATGCCTACAGCATAATTTTACACATCTCTTGACTAGCAGAGTATAAAGAAACTTGCTCAGAGTCAAGAACTTTATGTAGAATTATAAAACAAATGTCTGACAACATCTCGCCTAGATCTTAAAATCATTACCTTATACTTGCTTAGCTTGACCACAGTAAATCTATAATTATCTATCTTAAGAATAATATTTATCCTACATAGGTTCATAGGTATATACTAGGCTACTGACAACCAGTGCCTTTAAAAGCCTAGCCAAGCAATCCAACCGAGTTGTGTCTGTATGTATCATGAGCAATTGTTAAGATGTGGTATGTTAGTTAGGAAGTTTCTAGAGGTTATGTGGGGTAGGGGTATGCTAATTTTGTGAATTACTGTCTACTTCTGGTTATCAGAGACATAGGGGCTAGCCTTGGGGTGAATTTCTATTTTTCCATCCATTGGTCACGATTATGCTTAATAGGGTTTGGGGTAGTCTCTGTTCCACATGGATGGAAAGCCTGTTCCAGAGCAAGGGGATCTTCTAAGACAAATATCGGTCTTGCCAACATGCCTTATTTATGTAAAAAGCAAAACTTAAATCCTTGGATTTAGTGGTTCTGATGCCTTTTGTTTTGCACATGTGCAAAAGGTCCATCAGAGCTGGATCTGAAGATACCTCATATGCCAGGCATAGATCACTTCTCAGTAACCTGTAGGAGACAAGAGTATAGGGCTTTAAAGCAATCCATTTAGAATAATGTGTTTATACTATGCATTGTCTGGGTAATGAACCCTTTTGTGTATTCCAGCTGTTGCATATGTCTGGTCAGGTTCATGCCTGAAGGGGACACTGTACTAAATGATGGGTCTAATAAGGGACAATTAAAGTAGCACTATGACTTCCCTGGATCTGAATGACATGTTCTTACTTATAAGCTGGGAAACAGAATAATTTTCTTACTACCTTGGCTACATGTTAGTCAAAAATCAGATTACTGTCTACATGTGTTCCCAGATCCCCAGACTACAGGGTCAAGTTTTAGGGGTGTGTTACTGATGAAGTAATTAGCCTAGGTGGCAGTTTTCCCAAAAGATACTATAATGTTTTATTTTTCTATTATCTTTGAAGATTGTAAAATTATTGGTCTTAAAATGTTTTGCAATAATTTGAAACTTCTTGCCACGGGCCTTCACTGAAGATGGGCTTCTACCCAGTCGGACTTTCCCAGTAATCAAATGTCAATAAATAAATAATACATTTAGTGGCATTGAGTTTTAATACATGACTTTGGCACCAGTCATTTGTTTGTGTTAGACCCTCTTATAAGATGTTTGTGTCAGGTGGGGGGATCAGTGATAGCTCCCAATTTGCAGCCATCTGCAAACTTGGTCAGCTAAAGGCCTTTAACATTAGCCTTTACCTCAGAGTAGTAGAAGCCAAATAGGAGTGGTCCCAGCATGGACCCCTGAGGTTCCCTCATCTGGTGACCGATCTCTTAATTGAGGTGTTCTCACCAATCCTGACTTCCTGAGTCCTGTCTGTGAGCCAGCTGTCAATCCTATGAGCTATGTAAGGGGTTATGCCTATTTCCTTAGTTTGTCAACTACACCTGAGTGGGGTATTGTGTTGAATGCCTTAGACAAAAGGTAGGCAGTATACATAGTTTTCCCCTCATCCCTTGCTTTGGTGACCTTTTTAAAGAAGTCCACCAGGTTTAGTAGGAATGATCTTGCCCTGACAAAGCCACTCTGGGTTGGGTCCAGTGTCAGAAGGTTGCATATGTCTTTGCTCATTATTTCCATGATAATTCTTTCCATGCCTATTATAATAGACTCATAGGTCTGCAGTTTCTGGGGTCACTTAATGGTCTAAAAATGAAAAAAAACTACTGCCACAGACTTCTTAATATAATTTATTCACCTCTAGCACTTCAGCATGTAAGCCTTCAAGGAGTACAAACACATAACACTAACCACACTTATACAGCATAAAAGGAAAAACAGCAGCATGGACAGAGTGTGAACGCTTAGTCATAAACCAATTATTCAATCATGTATTTCCAATTACACTCAGTGTTTAACCCTGCTGGTACCAGAATATTATACTTTAATATGAACTTTATACAACAGCTTAGCCTTAATTTCCACACATTCTCCTACTTCCACAGAAACTTGTTCTAAAATATAACCTTTTAAAAAATGTGAAGCTTTGTTCAAATTAAAGTATATGTCTTTAGTGTTATCTGTTTGTACTTCTTGAAAGCTTATGCGCCAAGGCACTAGAGGTGAATAAATTACATTAAGAAGTCTGTGGAACTTGTTCATTACTCATATTGTGATACCCACTTTATCCTAGTTTCAATGGAGTGATGTATTCTATCCCTGCAATCACTGGCCATATTTTTCTTTTTACAGAAATAAAATGCTGTCTGGACTTTTACATATCTCACTGCACACTACAAAGACTGTATGTGTATGATTTGGGAATGGCAAATGAAACATAAAAGTCTTGTTATTGCAACTAGATCTCTGCCAAGTGCATCCTTCATACTTAAACAGGAAAGAAGTACAAAGGTGCTTTAAAGTGCTGGTAGTATATCTATCTACAAACTGCATAATGATCGAAAATGATCAAAACGACTTTGTTGTGATGTGATAGTGATGCCGCTGTAATCACTTGTGAATGCTGAAATGTTATAACAGCAGAGTAGACATAATCACAAATAAAGGAGAAATATTTGTCAGAAAAACAATAGGAGGGCAGTGACAGAAATGACATGATGTGTCAGTCGCTGCAGACAGTAATACAGCTATTCAGGGACAGTAAAGCATCAACATGTTGAAGACATTGATACAATAGATAAATGAATCTCCTTTTCCGATACAATAGATAAATGGATCTCCTCTTCCTGCACCATCTTCTTTCCTTATTATTGAGTCATATTTAGCAGGAACAACATATTATGCCTTGATGTTTGATCGTTATAAGGGTGTCTTTTTGAAGTTCTATAGAACAGTCTTGCTAGGATTAGTTCTTTTATCAGAGATATCTTCATAATGTATGAAGTGATGAAATCCTATGTATGAACATTCAAGTTACTTGCAAAAGCCTTTGGGGTTCATAACAGGAATCCCCTGAATTAGAAAGTTTGTACAGAAAATGTGGGAGAGTATGTACTAAGTCCAAGGGTGTAGTAGCCTGATATATTTCCTGTGCTGATACTTAGCAAACCGAGGATTATTATATAGGGTCCATCTTCCCATATCAAGGAGTATAGGAGGCTTGTCCCTTGTTAAAACACTTACAGAGTGTTAACAGTAAGCTTCATAATTTGCTGTTATGGTTTGAGTAGCAATTTATCTTTCACAGTGTGGATTTTTACAATACAGGTTCAAACACCTTTGATAGAAATCTGACATTCATATATAATATGCAAATGAGAAGGATCAAAGAAAAATACCCACGGTCAAATAGTTCTTGTGAAGGAAAAACATTTAAGACAAAACATTGCCATGAGCTTCAGTGCTCTCTACCCATGGTTCAAAGAAAGCCATATGAATTTATTTAGTTTGACTTCAAAGGTTGCAACTTAACAGAATAAAACAAGAAGAACAAGAAGGCAAAAGTGAAAATATAAAATAATTTATGAAGGGTGTACAAGAATAAAAGACAATGAAAGACTGATGTGCCACAAATCCTTAATGTTTGCAATGAGAACATTAAGCATTTCTGGGCGGTGACTCATTTTTTTTGTAATATTATCTTCCTATTGTTTGAAGACTCATATTTTACGAAGATGCATTCTAAAATATTCTGATTTTATTTCCATTGTCACATCTAAAAATATTCAAACACTTTTGCACATTAAGCAATGATTTATAACAAACAACTGGATCTTACTAAATTATATAAAATTCAAGTTTTTACAGCTGTACTACTTTATAGTATTATGGAAGAAACAATTTCTCAGACTGTAAAGCACATACCTTTTGCATGTAATATTTAACAATTATGATGTTTTATAAAATTATGAATAAGCCAACAATTTCAGCAGTTGATGAAGTATACTTATACAGACTTCATAAACTACTGACATTTTTGCATCCTTTATGAATATATAAAGTATTGTCAATGCAAAATAATGTACAGCTGTTTTCTTTATATTTAGAAATAATTAATTCTTGAAGGACATTATAAATTGTTAGTTTTATTTTTTTTCTACTTTTTGAACTTAAGCTTTTTAATTAAGTAATTTAAAATAGACTTTACTTTTTCTAGCAGACAATATGCTGTGTCATTTAAAACCAGCATGCTTATTATAATCTTAGCAATAACAACCCATTCATTATTAGTCTTCATGCTTTTTTTGAAACCATTTTAAGAACTGTTAATAAGTAATTGTACCTATGGAGGCTTTTATTGTGCTGTAATTACACATTGACAATAAAGAGCCTTGAATCAAACCCTATGAGAACCCTTACGTCAGAGCAAACACATCTTCATGAATGACTGTTGATGCAATTATTTAATGCTAAATGACTCAAGACACACACAAGTCTTCATAACTCTTTTGTGTTAAAGCAAGTGTTACATAAAGTAGACACATTTAACTTTTTCTCACTTTCACTCACATTCTTAAAACTTGTGTGCATTATAACAAATGCATTACTGAATCAGAAGCTCTTGCGTCATGCTCTGCATGAGTGAGTAACAAACACAATGTAACATAGCAACATTTATTCAAATTTACTTTAATGCATTTTTGTAGGGGTGCACCTCACCTGTACCACTTCATGTGGGTGGTTGTACCTCCCATACACGTGCCCCTTATAAATATATGTTAACTCTGAGATCAATGTACCACAGAGTAGAGGGACTTGTTACTTATAAATATTTATTAACTTTGAGATCAATGTACCTCAGAGTAGAGGGACTTGTTACTTATAAATATTAATTAACTTTGAGATCACTGTATCTCAGAGTAGACAAAATACTCTGTTGCCTGAATAGATGTTCATTAAAAATGGTCAATCACAAACATAGCTGTAAACTAATTTATCTAAAAAATAAATAAAATTAAACATTTTTTAATGAACAATTGGTAGAAAAAAGTTTCTTCCTATATTTATCTTAGGCCACATTTAAATGATAAATTGTGTAGAAGTCCCTCTGCTTTAATTTGGTAATGGATTCAAACACACAGCCAAGAAAACAGTGGAAATTCAATCATTTATAAATTAAGTACTAAGAAGCAAATTGTTTCTTATCAATCTCAGTAGTGACACTGAAGTCTTTTTTTTTTAAAAGAAAACTGAACAAAGGCAAGATAATGTTCTACCATACAGTTATAATGACCCTTTTGAAATGCTTGAAATGCTGATTCCTTACATTTCAAAATGTTACCAACACATATGTATTTATCCATAGTCAAAAAATAAAATGATAAATAGAATTATATTATTTGGTTCTCCCTTTTCTTCCTCCATTCCCACATTCCAAAGACATACAGTGCATGGATCGGACACACTAAACTGGCCATACGTGAGTGTGCATGCAAATGTGTGGTATGAAAGAACAACCACGGCAGGGCTAGCCACTTGGAGCTTTGGCTCTAGATGACTGTCAATCTACAAGTAACATCCAGAGCCCATATACAGAAATAGGAAAGAGGTTATAGATGGAAGTAATGCCATGTAAAATCTGAGGTCTACTATATTATTTTTTGCTGGTTTATGATCAATGGTGACCGAGTCATTTATAAGCTAGTTGACAATATCTGATGTATTTATATATAATCTGTCTACTTATCTGTTTGCCTATCTACCTACCTATCTGTGAGATTGGGACACTTATTGGCTGGAGTACATTCTGTTTGGAGTGTGCATGTCCTTACTCTGTTTGAGTTTTCTCCTGGTACTTCAGTTACTTCTCACATCCCAAAGACATGCAGTAGGTGCATTGGTGACTCTAAACTGTCCACAGCTGTGTAGGTGGTATGTGTGTGTGTGTGTGTGTGTGTGTGTGTGTGTGTGTGTGTGTAATATGGAAGAAAGCCTGTTCATCTTCTTCCATTCTCTATTTACCTAGTAAACCATTTGGATTGCATCAGCTGTCCATGGGGTCACTATAGGCAACAGAAATAGATAGCACATATGAGGTGGGCCTATATTCGTGTGTGTGTGTGTGTGTGTGTGTGTGTGTGTGTGTGTGTGTGTGTGTGTGTACATATATCTATATCTATCTTTAATTTGATATATATATATATATATATATATATATATGTGTGTATATATATATATATATATACATATATATATATATATATATATATATGTATATAGATTTATGTATATATATATATATATATATATATATATATATAGATATATATATATATATATATATATGGGTCAACATTCAAACACACCACAACATGTCAAACCTACTGAGGTGGGGGGTGTACCCCCCACCCCCTAACTATATATACCAACTCCAAGATCACATGACAGTGGAGAAAAGGACACCTTTCCCCATGTTGATCAACTGCCTACATTCCCATGTAAAAATCAGGTGATGTGAATGTTCAGTTAATTCAACTTTGGAGTTTTCATCTTGCTCAACTAAATTTCAAGTAAGATAAATTTTTGTTATTTAGCATAGACTCATATAAATATATAGGTTCATAGGTAGGTACTCAGCTTGAGAGCCTACGTAAGCCTAGCCAACAAGGTTCCTTGGCTTACGCCACCCAAGAATGTTATTTTCTTGTGCCACTGTCAAGCAGAATCACAGAAGTGATCCCCAGGGTGTGTTTCCTATTTCCCATCCACTCATCAAGATTTCTCTTTAAGAGTGCTACTGAAGAACTTTGCTTGACATAGATGGGTAGCCTGTTCCAGAGTATGGGAAGTCTCTGGGACAGGAATCTATCCCTCCAGCATGTCCTATTTATTGTGGTGACAAGGTTTTAAGTCCCTAGAGCATGTAGCTCAGAGGGATTGGGATTTCTTTAGGTGTAGCATGTCCAACAGCTCTGGGTTTGACATAGCTTTATATGTTAGGCAGAGATCACGTCAGAGTAGCTGATATGCTATGGAGTAAAGCTGGTGTTTCTTTGAGACGATCAGTGTAGGGCATCTGTTTGAAGCCAGTGATTCTCTTTGTGAGGTATTTCTGGGGCCTTTCCAGCTGCTGCAGATGTCTTGTGAGGTACATTTCAAAAGGGGCGTTGTGCTCTATAATGGGTCTAATGAGTGTCAAGTAGAGGGGAACAATGACCTCTTTTTTCCAGGATGAGAACCCTTTTGTTATGAGGTGTGCTATGTAGAAGGATTTCCTAACTACTGTGGCAATGTGATTATCAAAGGAGTGAGTACTGTCTACCTAGGTCCCAAGGTCTCTTGTCACGCATTCTGTGTTAAGAAGACTGCTGCTTATGTAGTAGTAGTTCATGGGTACAGAGTTTTTACCAAAGGGGATAACAATGCACTTTTTGGAATTGAGCCTGAGGCCATGGCTCTGACACCAGGCATCTCTCTCAGTGAGGGCCCCGCTGTAGGATGTCCACATCATTTGGGGACTCATCTATAGCTCCTAGTTTGCAGTCATCTGTGAACTTCATTAGCCAGAGGCCTTCTGTGTTAGCCTGTACTTCAGAGATGTAGATACCAAACAGGAGAGATCCCAGGACTGAACCCTGTGGTACTCTACTTGTCACTCTTTTGAATTAGTGTGGGTTCTGTCAGTGAGCAAGTTGGAAACCCATCTTGTGGCATAGGGATTTATACCTAGTTTAGTGAGTTTAGCTATAATTCCAGAATGGGGGATGGTGTTGAAAGCCTTGGTGAGATCAGGATAGGCAGTGTGAACCACCTTATGCTTGTCTACAGCTTTGGTGACTGTCTCAAAGAAGTTGACCAGGTTCAGGAGGCAAGATCTGCCTTCCCCAAACTCGAACTGGGTGGGGTCCAGAGTTAGGAGGTTACCAATGTCTTTGTTTATGAATTCCATGATGATGCGTTCCATGGTCTTGCAGACCAGGCTCATCAGGCTAATAGGGCGATAGTTCCCAGGATCAGTGGTGGCTCCCCCTTTGTGGAGTGGGATAACTGTTGCTGTGCACCATTCGGTGTGCACAAAGCCTGACGTGAGGCTATGATTTAACATGGTGCTTAGGTGAGGAGCCAGTTCATTCTGAAGTTCATGTAAAATGCAGCCTGGGATGTTGTCCGATCCCATGGATGCTGTGTTTTTGGCTTTAGAGAGTGCTGCTTTTACCTGTGAAGTTATGATTACAGGGACTCTGCATTCTTCCTGTATAGATATGAGCCCTTTAGGGGGTGAGAAGGGGGTAAAGTTAGCACTAAACCTATCTGCCAGGATGTTGGCAATATCAATTGCTTCTGTAATTTTTGTGCCATTGTGCTGTAACTCAGAGCAGATCTGGGTGTTGCCATTGAAATACTTGACATAGCTATAGAATGCTTTGTGGTTGTCCTTAGAATCAGTGGCAATCTTGTTTTCATAGCTAGCTTTGGTGGATCTTATAAGGGATCTCAGCTTCTTGCTGATGCTGACCAGGGAGTTCCTCCACTCACGGGATTGTACTCTCTTTTGCACCAATTTCTTCCTTCTGTTGTAGAGCTTGTTTATGGCAGGGGACCACCAGATTGGCTTCCTTTTTTTGGAGGATAGTGTCTTGGTTCTGTTTGGGATAGCACGATCCATGCACTCGTGTAAGTGCTTATAGAGTGCATTTGTGTAGGATTCAGCAGTCGTAACTGTATCGTCCATCTGCATGGGTGTCATGAAGTTCACCACTTCTGTCTTAGAAGCATGAAGTTGGCACTGGAGAAATTTTTTACCATGTTTTCCGTAATGGGGAGTGGGGGCGGGATGTGGATATCTAGGGTGATTACTTATGGTCGGATCTGACCGAGGAGTTGACTTCAGGTGTGGAACACTGGCCACTCATGTTGGTAATGACTAGGTCTATGATATTGTTGCCCCTAGTGGGAGTGTGGATATGTTTATCCAGAGCATTGGAATTTATGAATTCCAGAAAGCGCTTAGTGAAGGAGTTGGTACATGAGTAGTTTTCCCAGTTAATAGTGGGGTAATTGAAATCTCCCAATATTAGGGTGTTTGGTTGAACACTAATATTTTCCAGTATATTAAGAAAACAGGAGTGGGAATCCTGGGACATGGTGGGGGATCTGCAGTAAGCTACAATTTGGATTGCAGTTTTGCCCAGAGTTAGTTGCACTTGGATAATCTCGGCTGCATTATGCTGAGCAACTAGACTGGAGGTGTGGATATCCTTAATGAATATGGACACACCTCCGCCTTTGATGTTCTGGTCCAGGTTACATGGCCGAAAAGTGTGGCATGAGTTATAGCGTGGTAGTGCAGGGGTGCTCTCTGGAGCCTTGAACCAGGTCTCAGTCACTGCATAGATATCGATGTTCTCCATTTTAAGGAGTGCCTTGAGTAAGTGCATTTTGGGATTTATTCTTCTAGCATTGAGTAGCATTACCCTCAGTTTTTGCTTGCCTGTTCCTGTTATGGTGGTGAATTTGTCATTTGAACCTTGCCTAAAAAAGCACCAAAGGGGCGGCAAGAGCCTTTGCCAGTATCCAGAATCCCAGGGGTGACAGGTACAGGCCATCTATGGCAAAGCATCGTGGTCTGTCGACCATGTCATCCCAGGCAGAGAGATACCGGATCCCATTAGAATGGCACCAGAAGCTTAGCCAATTGTTGAAGTCAATCATGTTGTCCTTGTACTGCGGTATCATTCTGGGTGATGGCAGGATGCTACTCAGGGCTAGGGTCATACCTGCCTGGGCTACAAGATCGGAGAGTTCTTCCATGTCTCTTTTCATGTAGTCCAGGGAGGTGCATATCAGGTCGTTCACACCAACATGGACAATGACTGAGTCATATTTGTACTTGTTGTGGAATGACCTGAGTGCGTGGGTCATGTGGCGGATCCCGGCACCCGACAGGTAGCTGACAGTGACCTTCTCCTTGTTTAGCCTTAACACTACCTAATGAATGAAAGCTCTCAAATACCTTCTGATGCTTTTATTTTATTGAATAAAGCTTTGTAAAATTCGGGTCATAGTTCCGTATTTCCTCCAGATCGAAAGGATTTTACTCTCATGGTTACAGTGTACTCTAATCTTTTTTGCAGTCAGGACCAATGTGTGTGTGTATATACATATATATATATATATATATATATATATATATCTACATGTAGATAAATATAGATATACAGATATATAAAATGTCTTCAGGAAAAGAGGTAATCTGTACATGATATAACAAATGGCCAGCTTCCAAAGCTTCAGGACACCTTGTACATGCCCAAATCATCAGTCAAGTTCGAGCTGAGCTGACTGGAAAGACTGGTTTGGATGAGAAGCCCTTCAGAGCTTTAACACCAGCAGAAGGAAGGGAGTGCTAGGAACAGCAAAAATAAATATCTACATTCTGGCATAAACAACACTCAAAGAGAAAACAAAGGGAATGGAGATGAGGACTACTAGAGCAGTGGTCATTTGAACATCTATTCACCCACAAAAATTACATATACCAACTTTGAGATTGTACTACAATGGGAAAATGGCATATTTCCACTGTACCATGATCTCATATGTCAAAAAGCAGGTGCATGCAAAAAGCTGATTTTTGATCAGCTTTGCCAGCATTATTTCTGTTTGACAACATAAAATGTTAATAATTTGTCAGCAACCACATATATAGATACATACATATATATTAATATATATATATATATATATATATATATGGGCCTACTTCAGTGAACCGAATTTACACTTACCCGAACTGCAGATTACTGAGACGATAGCACTGAAATTGCAATAAATGGAAACATTACATTAACAAAGTTTTTTAACAGGGGAAAGGAGATACTCGGATAACATTTAACAACATAACACACCAAAGAATGGCAAACCCACCCAGGTGAGGTGCTATGCCCTAACACATCCCACAATGTGGAGGGCTGTGCCCCGCACACCCCCAATAATTAAATATACTAACTCTGGGATCATACTATAGTGGGGAAAAGGGCAAATTTTCCCATGCTGGCCAAGTGTCTCCATTCCCTGTAACAAAAAAAAAAAAAAAAAAAAAAAAAAAAAAAATGGTAATTTTCAGGTTCGCGTTACTGAAAGTTCAGTGTTGTTGTCTCCGGAATCTTCATTTCAGGTAACTGTAAATTCAGTCTACTGAAGTAGACATATAGATATATATATACATATATATATATATATATATATATATATATATATATATATATATATTTATAAATAGATATATATATAGATAGATATATAGATAGATATAGATATATAGATAGCGATACACGCACACTAAAGTTTTAATAGCTATGTGTGTGTGTGTGTGTGTGTGTGTGTGTGTGTGTGTGTGTGTGTTTGCATAAATATGCATAGACAATCATGCACAAAATAAAATTTAGTTTTTGTATACAGGTAAACATTTTGCTTACTATCACTAATTTTCATAAATAGTTACAGGCTTGTTTATTGTTCAGGCCAAAGTTAAAAATGATTTGAAATGTTTTGCTATATGTATTTGCAATGTTACTTACCTAACACTTTATAATGTAAAATATGTGATTTATTTGTCTGCTTAATTGAATTCAAATTCTGGCAGTAATTATAAACTACAAAACATTTATTCAAGTTAACTGTATCACAGATGATAGTCCATTAAAGCAATCTTTTTTTAAGTGTAAGTGCTAAATAATAGAAGATTCATGATAAAAGAAAAATTCAATGAAAAAATGAGCCTTGCTGTAAACCATACTAATTTAAGTAGATAATTTACAAGAGAAAGACACTACTGTGTTCTGAAATATATAAATCAAATGTGTTTGGCAATCTTTTATGTACAGGACTTCAGTATACATACTGTTTTTCATGGTGTATGATAGCTTGCCACCTTGATAATTTTTGATTGTTTAAGATTTCTCTTACTCTGGCTTGACATAGATAAAATTATTATTTCTACTACCAAATAGATGAGAGTTTATTGTCTACTGTCCTTATATCTTTCTACCTGTTTATCTGTTTATCTATGTATCTGTCTTTCAGTCTGTCTGGCTAGCTATCTGTCTGTCTGTATTTGTGTTGTTGAAGCTATTGCTTGCCACAATCAAATATCTCATAGGATCATAGGTAAGCACTAGGCTAGCTGCCTTTGTGAGCCATTTTAAGTCTAGTCAGTTTCTCTTTTTTGCTCAACATAATCTATCCCATTTGGTAATAGATTGGCATTCCCCATCCCCTGGTTGATTATTATGTATTATACAATGACCCCCCATTAATATTCAAAAACGTGTATGCTGATTGGTCAGCGTGCATGTTGTAAATCAGAGTTATAGTAATGGAAACAGGTCTGGTTGCCTGGACTTTTTCCATTACTATAACTCTTTTTTTACAGCAATGGAGAACGCAAGATCTCCGTTGCTTCACACTGTCTCGCTATGTTAAACAAGTTTAACATAGCAAGACAGCTTTAAAAAAAAGCAACGGAGATTCTCCGTTGCTTAAGCCCATTTAACATAGCAAAACACTTTGTAAAAAGCAATGGAGATCTTGCTTTCTCCATTGCTTTTGCCCACAGCTCTGATGTACTGCATAGGCATACGCATGTGCAGTACATCAGAACTGCCGCAAAATACCAGACAGCTGCGGAAGGGCAGCAAGGAGACATTATACAATGCCATTATTTAAGAAAAGTAATTATTTTTTTTCTTAAATAATGTAATTGTGTGATAGCAATAACCCACACCTGGGTGTGGGTAATGCTGGATTTACCCACAGTTGGCTTTGTTTGGCCACTCGGGCTTCGCCCTCGTGAGCAAACCACACCAACTGTGGGTAAATCCAGCATTACCCACACCCAGGCATGGGTTATTGCTATATTATCCCTAAAGAAAACAACTGGATCATACCATAGATAATTTGAGGGAACCCATGCATGAGATAAAACATTTTGGAGCTGCATCTCTCCATTGCCAGTACAGGGCAATAGTAAATTATGTGAATTCATCTCAAATTTTGTTCAAAAATTTTCTTCAGGTGCTCAGAATGAAATAAAAGAATACTTAATGAAAATAGAGACACCAAGACAGGTATGCCATTTGACCAAATATTGATTTTGGAGCAAATTATTTTATTAGAATGCTAGATTTTGACTCGTCTTTTTGTAGAGTGTAAATGTGCCATCAGTCTTGTCCGAGGTGACTGTTTATTCTTAAGAAGTTACAATAACCACTGATTTATGAAACACTTTGTATATGTTGTTCATTTTTTAACCACTCACTTTTTGAGGAATTCCTATGCTTGGTCATCATTACCAGCTCCATGTCATACTGAGATGAAGTGCCGAGTAAGGTCCGTATGACATAAGAACTCTTGCCCAAATAGGATTTGCTTCAAAAGCTTAGCATGGCTGTGGAAGAGATCTATTACTCTATACTTTCTGAGTGAATGGTGCATATAATATGTACAAAAAAAAGTTTTTACAGTGTTCATTTTGGCTTTTTGTTTTTTGTTTTTATGTACAAAAATGCAACTCAAAATGAAGAATAGCATAAATGCAATGACAAGAAAGTGATAATGAGTATCACATCTGTCATATAAAACCTATTTCCAATACTTACATAAGTCCATAAATCATCTGCAAACATCTACTTCATCAAACCAGGTCACTTACCAGAATGGCCAGTAGTAGTGTTGCAGCACTGTGCCAGGATATAGAGGAAAGGTCCAGGGCATCAACTGGAGCTGCACAGACCAGGCACCTGTCTGTTTACAGGAGTGTATTTTCCTGTGATGGCCACAGACACATTCCACAGCATAGATAGATAGATAGATAGATAGATAGATAGATAGATAGATAGATAGATAGATAGATAGATAATTATCATTAGAACTTGTTCTGAGTTTTTTTTTTATTTTCAATAAAATTGTATTTTGGTGGGTATGTACTTTGGGATGTGCATACAAATGGATGCAATGAAATAAGTATTTCCTACACTAAACAACATTGCATAGTGCAATAAATCCTGCCTACCTTATTCTGTTAATCAAATTAGTTGGTAAAAGAGACTCGGCAGCACCATGAAGAGTATGGCCAGTGATATGGTGATGAAGCAAAAGTAAGTCAGGCAGGGTGGCAAAGTTAATTATGACAGGGACACAGTACAGCAGTCCCGACTTTCACATTGAGCCCTAATACAAGAGGTTAAAATGCTCTTGCAAGAATTAAAAACAAATGGGGAAGCAACCAAAGAGGATGTAGCTGTGATCCACTATAAGCTAGAAAAGCAGCATTAAGATTTGACAGAACATTGTTGTTTGCTTACTGTTCCTGCACAACATTTGGACAATCTAATGGATTGGAGCAGAAAGATGGAATTAAAAGTAGACAACATAAAAAAATCAGTCCAGAAAGAACAATCTATGGATGATCAGGCTGCTGGCAGGAATGGAGGGAGGTGGTTCACTTATTTTTATCCAGTAGGAAGAGACAATCCTATATTTATTTATAGGTCCGGTCAACAGCAGGTTAAAATTCAAACTAGGTATCCCAGGCAATTTCTCATAAAGTTTTTAATTATAATGACAGGGAGGAGGTTTTGTTTCTCTCAAAAGAACTAGGACAAAACAGTCAAGTCAAAAGGACAACTGGGCAGTTTGCACCAAATTATAGTACAGCACTATTTAATAACCGCAAAGCTTTTATACCTGCACTAAAGGGTTTAAAAAAACTGGAATTTTATGTAACTGGGATTTTCTGCATCTCATTGTGCACCTAGAGGAAGCCTGTTTGTGTCCTTCAGCTATCCTCAGAGCCCCCTTCATACCTTTGATCTCCATGTCCTTCAGCTGAATCTTAGCTGGATGAGAGAAGATGGGCCAAGGTGGATATTTACCCTCTCCAGGCCATGGGCCAGAGGCTAAAAAGAGGTTGCTACAGTCACCTGAAGTGGGAGGAAAATCCCACAAAATATTAAGTTCTTTAGTAACACCCTCCAAAGGTGGAACTACTGGCAACACTCCTTTGCAGCTCTGGGAGCAATAAGGAGAGGAACACTAAAATACATACATACCTGTCTTTAGGAGAGCTATCCGACAAATAAAATGAATCTGCCATGGGCATTTGGGGCCCAGACCCTAAACCAAAAGAGTTAACAGGAGCATCCCTGGTACAAATAATAGCAGCAGTAGCTGCATCACTTGTGCCTACTTGAGATACAGTTGGAATACTGCCTTTAACAACATTCTTTACAATGGAGCATGTATGTACTAGCAGAGAAAAGGTAGCTGCTTTAGGTGGTTTCACAGCCACAGTGTGTAAACAATTTTGTGAATTTTGGAGATGTTGAGCTTTTCACAATGTAGTAAACTGCAACATCACTGCTAGAAAACCAATTCTTCTTCCTCATTTATTAAGGTGGCCAGACACAATGGTGCAGCAGTATATCTTTTCGCCTTACAGTGACTGATTTTCCTATTAAGTTCTCAGGTGGGGTGATTTCTGCATAGAGTTTGCATATCCTAGCTGTGTCCATCTGGAATTTTCTGGATTGTTCACTTTCCCCACACATTCCAAAGACACAATATACGCACATTGGTGACCTTCTGAATTTCATAAGTGTAAATGCCATGTATGAATGAGTGCATGCAGATGTCCAGCAGTGGGATGGCTCCTGTACATGATAAATGTCTATTCCTAGCACTCATAAGCTTCTGGATATGGTCCATCTCCCCTTTTCCCAGAAATGGATTAAGTGGGTAAACCGAGAATGAATAAAGCTTTTGGCATGCATGTCCTGAAATTTTATGTTAGTCTCAGCTGTCAGTACTGGAACAAGAAAATTGATGTCTGTTGTGTTATGTTTAAGTTGTTCAGTTGTTGAACACAGAAAGATGCTGAATGGCTATCACTGGACAGCCAGGGAGGGACACAGGGAATTTATTGCTATGACTTGTCTTTGACTTCTGCACAGCAGATAACAGGTAGAGCCTTCCATGTTAAACAGAACCTTCATATGACTAACATACAATATGACAGTCACAGGCAAGAAACATAGTACAAGTCCTGTGGTACATAATGGCTGTAGGTCACATGACATTACTATAAAATATGCTAAGTTAGCCTACATTACATTTCCTGGCCATATTTGTATGCATTTATGATGGAGTACATGGCTTGTGGTTACATTGTCAGAAGACGGTTATAAATTCTGCAGGAATTAGGCAATACTGTGAAAGACAAAGTATACAGACAGAAATGTGAGTTCAGTTTGTACATAATGATATACTTCAAAACAGATGACTTATTAACAGCACAGTTTCACAGTTATAGAATAATAAAAACAGGACATAAGAATAACAAAAAGGGCAATAGATGATCCGGTTCTATGAACAAATAGTGCAGCACGTATCTTCCTTGATTCCTCAAATATTTAATCATAACCCCATGGCCTCTTAAAATATTACAAAGAAGACATAATTTTGGAACTGATTAAAGTAATAGCCACACACAATAAAATTAATTACCATAGTACAGACAAGTAGAGACCTCATTCTATGATCCCTTCAGATCATGAATAATATCTTAAATGGTTAGAAAAGTAAAACATTGAGTCAAATGGCTGTCTTCTGGGTGACTTTATCTATCCATGCATAAAATGGAAAACATACTCTACCAACAATAAATAAGCCCAGTAATTTCTGGACTTTGTAAATGTGAGTACAGCGTTGACTAACCTTTCCAACTATCAATTAGTCATCTTGACTTTTACACACAAATATTTCTCAGTTTTACATTCCCACTTGTTTCCCACTCCTTAGTCAAATCTGAATATCTTGCTGTGAACATCTTCCCAAAGCCCTGCTCTCCAGCCCTAAATAATGCCTTCACAATCACAGATTGCACCAAGACCAATTACTTACTATTAAATGGTCTTATTGTTAGTACCAAATGACCTAGTTTCCCTGCAAACTGTGTACATGTGATTGCTGTTTATTCCTGAGTTTTACTCTCTCAATGATCAGAGTATTAAGGCATATGTAGCAGTCCAATGCAATAACAGCAAGTATAAAACTAAACTCTAACAGAACTTTCACATCAACAAACTATAAAAAATAAAAAAGCTATTGGCCATCCTTAAAAATGTGCATTACATTATAATCCAAGGAATTTAAAAATGGTAAGTAAATCCTTCAAAATTACTATTAGGAAATACAAGACCAGATATGAACTCATGGTAGCAGCTAATTCAAAAGGCAACCAAAAAACATCTTCAGCTATAATAAATGCTTAGAAGTAACCAACACTTCAATATTGCTAATGTTATCACCTTCTCTGAACAAAAGAACTAGTGGCAAGTCCAGGAAGTTTACAGAGGGGGTGTAGTCTGGAAAGGAAGCCATGGGGTTGGGGTCTGCTCAGAGAGAATACAGACAAATAAAAATAGAGTGTGAAATAATGACCATGATGCTGTATTTCAGCTTGCTGCTATTAGACACAGATATTATTCACAAAAAATCCATTTAATATACTTCAGCAGTGCTCATGTAACTGACAAATGTATTTAAAGCATGCCTTTTTACCCCCTACCTAATATAAACACCTTCTATGTACATTTCTGGAGTCTGACTGTAATAAAGTGAAACATTTAATGACATCACTAATCTATTTCTGCTGGCTGGCCATGGACACGTACCCCCCCCCCCAATAAGCTACATAAAAAGTAAGCTACTGTTTTGTGTGCATTTGACTTTCAGTTTTTAGGAGTGTGAAATCATTAATGACCACAAAACTGTATTTCCACTGGTTGCTGACTGACTCACATACTGCCAGCTTGATAAGCCTCATTAAAAAGATAGTCACCTTCTGGGTACACCAGAGTTCTTATTGTGAGGAAATCAAAACAATTAATGGCCACAGAATTGAACTTCATCTGTTGCTTACATATATGTATCCTGCCCCTTGACAAGACATATCAAAGAGATAATTACATTGAGTTTACACCTGTGGACTGATTTTGAAGAAAGTGAAAGAATTAATGACCACAGTAATACATTTCAACTTGCTACTCATATATACATGCTATATAATAAACCATGTAAAATTATTGCACTGGGATCATGTAAAAGCCCTGCACTTTCACAGACAGCATGCCTCCTCATCACTACCCACAAAAAAGATAGCTGCTTTCTCTGTACACTTCTAAGGATTGATTGTAAGGACAGTGGAAAACTAATGACCACAGTACTGTATTTCAGCTGGTTGCTCATGGGATACATACTGTCTCCTCAAGCCACATCAAAATGAATTCCAATTTGTTTGCTGGCTGCATCTGTTCATTCCAACAACTACCCTTCTATACTGTGCAGATTAATAATCTTCAATTTTGCACACATGAAAATTAACTCCAGTCTGCTGGCAGATGTTAACCATAATTACTTATATAGTGACACCAGTTGCATTACAAGTCTACTTTTTGCATCTGAGCTCACACAGATCATCTCTATCGACTCTCATGTCAATCCTACTAGCCAGCCAGCCTGATTACCTACATGACTGGCTCTTTACAGACAGGCTTGATCACATGAAAGTTGTAAGACCTTCTTCATTTCCAGCAGTGATTACTGTGTCATCATTACAGTATGGTACTTCACATGACTAAAACTTCATCTACCCTACTTGTAGCCCTTAACCAGACTGGTCAGATGTCACATGTTTAGCATAGGAGAACTTTGCTCATATCATTAGGATACCTTCCACACTCCAGGAGCCTTTCATCCCCTTTACTAAATATAGGTATGTAGAGGAGACACTAAGGTGAGGCAGAACTTATTCTGCTTGCTCATCTTTCAAAGTCAAAATGAAGTAAAAAGTCTGGCTTTCCCAAGGTACCAAGGCTCAGGTTTCTTCCAAGAAAAATTATTTTATCACTTTTAGAAATGAATGTTGGAGAGAAATCCAAATAAGATAAATACAATATACTCGGGCCCAGCAAACATTACAACTGGATGATCCATGTTTATTGTGAGTGAGGTATTATAAACTGTCTTGTGTGCCATGACAAGGAGAGCAATAACATCCCTGTTCAGTCTGAGGCAATGGTAAACCACCTCTGTTTCCTTATAACTGGTATATTTCCCTTAATGAACCCTTTGGTAGCCTTACTATTTTTCTAGCCACTCTTTACGCAGAGCTTTAAAAAATGCTATGGCCAGTCTATTTGCTAAGGAAAAATACTCTGCCGCTCTCCCATAATTACTGATCTATACTGATTTTTCCATTTATGTGAAGTTGTTGGGCAAAGCTCAGAATATTTCAGATCATAAAGTACTTTTCTAGTTAAGACATTGTCTCCCTTTACAATCACATGTTCGGATTTGGCTACAGTACTCATTTATTTGGACCATTACCATTACTATCCAACTTAACACTGGCAAAGGTTGCCTCACTGACCCATTCTTACTGTGAAATTTTTTGTTGACTCCACCTAAGCTATTGATTGTCAATGATTTTTGTTTCTTCAGCAGCTCCATATATGGGTTGATCTACTTTGATTCTAATTATGCCTTAGCTGTGATTTGCTCTAAAAGTGATTATTTAGGCAGTGCTCTACAGCATTATAACACGTCTCTCAGCTGAAGCAGTATGGTATACTTCTGTTGGTACTTTTTCAGCCATTTATATTAATTTTATGATGTTTGATTATTTTTTCAGAGTTAGAAATGATCTTATCATTTGAGTTGCCGTATTGTCTGAAGTTCTCCAGGAATCTATCATAAGTTTCTTCCTCTTTTCCTTCTCTCCAGGTCTAAAATTATTCCATTCTATACATCAATAACAGTCTTCATCTATATTGTACAAAAGGTCCTGCCATGTGACTTTCAATTTAGGGTATGTGTGTGGTTCAAGCACCATTGCTCACTCACTGATATGCCAAAGCACTAAATTCCTTTTCATTGTAACTGCTTCCAAAATTACATAGAAGATGCTGTCTACAAAAGCTGCTTCTGCATTTCAAAATGTAGGCATCATATATGACCCCAGTCTGTCATTCTGGCTGCTTGATGATCTTATCTATTCTTCAATGCATAATTGATTGCTTTTCCAAGATTAAGAGTCTATGTGCAAGAGTATACTCCCAGTCAAGTATGTCTTCTACCTTTACTGTAAACTCTTCCAAATCTGCTCTCACCTTCCTTTATGTGCAACAAAACATGATATGATGAGGTATCCTTTCCTTATGACCCACAGACCGCCACTATAGATTTTATGTTTGTGATGAGATATGTTAAAATAAAGCTAAACAATTAAATCTAAATACACACAGACTCACCTGTCTGTATCAATGCACACACACACACACACACACACACACACACACACACACACACACACACACACACACACACACACACACTGATGCTTGCACCTTAAAGCTATTCCTGTGAAATGGGGTTGAACAAAATACTGTGAATACTGTCACCAAACAATTAGCAATACAAGTTAATCAAGAAAAGTGCTACCAAGTGTAACAAAGCATGATCATTTTAATAAAAAACACAGAAAACAAACAGGATGCCTTCTCACTGGAAATAACCAAAGTCAAGAAAATGTTTTTCTTGTGTTTATACAAGGTTAACAGACCATCATAAAATGTGCTAAATGATGGGATGATAACAACATCCTGAAAACCCCATTTTGCAAATGCTGCATCTTTTTGCCATTTATTCTGCTATTGATAAAAACAGAGCCAAAAGAACAATTGTTATAAAAGCATAAGCAAGCAGCCCCCTGAGGTCAAGAGGCAATAAATCCAGGCTGAGAATATATCCAAAGATATGAATAAAGTCCACAGAAGGTAAATCAGGTACCAGTTTAATAGAAGACAGTGGCTGAGTGCCAACAATGTCATTGTTTCTATATAGGCAAGACAGACAGAACTCTTAGAGAGAGAATGAGAGAGCACCTATATCATATTAGAAAGAAGTCTAGAATCAATGCTTTGGCAAAACATATTAACACCATGGGTGAACATCATAAACTTACTTTCAGAATTCTATCTGTTATCTATGAGAATAATAGAGGGGGTGATGTGAGAGTTAAAACTGAAGAGACAGAAGCAAAATGGATAGTTAGACTGAGATCCCATATAGGACATGGTCTCAATGAATGTGTTCCTATCAAGCCCATACTACGTAACAGACCACTAAATAGGAGATGTACTTTTTAGGCACTTGAGCTTTATTTAAGCTAAGTTTTAAATACTAGTACTCATATTTATAAATTTATCTGTTTATACATTTTTATCCTTTGTATTTGTATTTGTTATTTGTATTTATTTATTTGTTTTTACCACATTACTATAAAATGAGTTCTGTCTTTTTAAAAGTTTCAGTCATGTGATCAATTAATACATGTATAAAGGTGTGTTTTTAGATGAAATGGTTACACCTGATGAAGCTATGTGAAAGCGCTTGTGTCTTCTATTAAACTGGTACCTGATTTACCTTCCGTGGACTTTATTCATATCTTTGGATATATTCTCAGCCTGGATTCATTCTGCTATATTTAAATACATATAAACAGCTGCTGTAAGATGCATACAAGCACACACGCTTTTAATGTCAAAAAAGTTTGCAGGTCTAAACCACTATATACAAACAAATGTATAAGTCTGCTGTTTTAATAACAAAAAAAACAAGCAGGCTGTAAGTACTCCAAACCTCACTATTTATTGTGAGCGCTTTTATCAGAGACAATGCTCCAACTTCATCAGACGATGACCTCTTTCACCTCTCTTTTTCCCTTTCATAAGTGCTTCCTAAGCTCTCAGCATTGTCTCATGATCCTGAGGGGTCCAATTGCATAACCTTGTGGTGCGCATTAACCAAAAAATAAATAACTTAATAAAAAAAAAAAAAAAACTTTCATAACTCTTACCTGGAACATCTGAAATTTGTATTTTGTAGAAGATAAAGCATTATTTGGTGTCAGAATGTGCTGCCAAAAAGATACAACTGACTGAAATGCTTTAACTGTAAAACATTGATTGGCCTGCTTGGTGCATCACATATAGATACGTGGAAGCAGTCACTCCCGTGTGACAAAATCTAAATCCTTCATTGAGGACATCAGTAATATTATTGCAGGCAAATTTCTTCCAACTTCACCATGCCTAACATGCCATATGTCCACTACTGTCCTCCTCACACCTCCCCATAAAATTAGTTTAATCAAAGCTCTGGTGTCACTTCCCAAAATGAAACTACCTGTTCCATGAGTCCTGACAGTACCACTGAATGTCTGCTGAGAAAAGTGAATTCCCATTCAGCAAAAAAGCACTTAATTATCTCTTCAACCTTAGTCACTCCACTGGTTACAGTCCTGATGTGTGGTCACCAGCTCTTGTGGTGTCCATTCATAAAGATGGCCCCTCTAACAACCCTTGGAATTAAAGCCCTATTAGTCTCATTTGTATTATCTGAAAGGCTACAGACTGTATCAGAATTGAACTGCAAAACAGTGGTAGAGGTGACCATATATCCCTGAACCCAGGCTAGTTTCCCTTTGTAAAAGGCAGATTGTGCCTGTTCAGCCTAGTTGAGTTTTATTGGTAAAGGAAAAACAGTCCACGCTACCTATTTGGAATTTGCCAAGGCTTTTAAAACTATCCCTTATGCTGTCAGCATTGACAGAGTCTCCAAAGTTAACATTAATGTATACCTAGCCTACTGGATATGTAAATGGCTAGATACCAGGGCTCATACTTATCGCCAGTGCTGTTTGGACTTAACAAAAATATTCAATGCTCTCTATAGCTATGAGTTTAAAAAGAACCTATGGACCTATAAGTCTAATTATGGTTGAACTATCTCTCTTCCAAATCAATGAAATCTGCAATACTATTCTTCCAAAGGTATTTTTTAACTTACTTTAGCTATGGCACACTTTTTATGTTGTTGTGTAATGTATCCACTTAAACTGGGCATCATTGTGCTTCTTTCCACATTCTAGAATAATCTATATATTCTATTAATACATTTTCTTTGCTCCGTCTTATGCAGCTACTATGATATCTAGCTAAATTCATTTTGTGTGATTACTGTTAGAAGCTTTTCATTCTAATGCATAGAGGACCCTTTCTTACTCTTTCTACTAAGTTTAATTGTCTGTACTTGTAAATGTTTGCATTGACTCATGTTCACTTAAATTATTCTATACATAAACATTGACCTTCTTAGTGTGATCTCATGGGCTTTTTTAGACAGTAAAGTGATGTATGGAATTCAATTCAACACAAAGAAATACTAACAAAGTAAATGAAGTCTAAATCTATCTTATGGCATTTCCTTTTCTGAACATGTCAAAAATCACACCATAATAAAGTATAACAGGTTTTATAAATTCATGTCAGGACTGTAGCTTTATAATCTGTGCAGGAAACCACTGTGATCACTGACTCTTTTAAAAGCACAGCTGAGTAATGCTGGTACTCATTACACAGAGTTTCAATCAAAGGTGAAGGGGAAGGCAACTGGAAATAATTGGACACAAACACTGCATTCTATTTTCAAGTTTAGTGTTAGCTACTCTGTATCATTCACAGCACTCAGTTTTGTGAGCAGTTCAGCATCTATATTTTTCTTATCCAGAAGTTAGAGGAAGTATTAATACATAGAATGGACAGAAGTTAACAAGAAAAAGAATGTCAGAGGAATATGAAAGAAGGTATTGACCCAGGATTTTACAGTCCTGGAAACTAAAAGTTACATAGTATTAATTCTATGACCAAATTGGCATTTCATCTCTGAGGTGTTAAAAACAGAAGCACTCTAAAGTAAACTTTAAAGTGCAAAAATGTTCAGAATACTCAGCGCATAACTATATTATTTAATGAGGAAAAAAGGGTCCAGCAAATTTTTCTTCACTACTGACACTAGCAGTGGGGAAATTTCAACCGTGTTGGTAAAGAAAATGCAATTAGCTGCAGAGACAGGTACAAAGTCATACATTTAGTGAACTGCAGTGGCTTTATGTGCTGACATCGTTTTTATCAGTACTTTATATGTGTGTAGAGTTCATTAGAATGTCTTGCATTTCTATTAACAAAGCAATTTAATTATTTATGTTGAAGCAATGCTCATAAAGCCAAGTAACAAAAGTATACATACCCTCATACATGTGTGTGTATTTGTGATGTTGGTGTGTATCTCCATCCATCTGTCCTTAACTCCTTTTTCACATTTTTACACATAGGGCAGGGCACCACATCAACAGTGACCATCATCAGAACCAATGTTCATACTGTCAGGTGGCTACCCTCTCCATATACATATATATATATATATATATATATATATATATATATATACACACACACACACACACACACACACACACACACACACACACACACACACACACACACACACACACACACACATATAAAATATAACTATTTGTATCTGTACATACACATAAATACACACACATATATTAAACTATATCACAGATTCACTACAATACCCTACTTTAAATTAACCACGAATAGCAGAAACTAAAAAAAAAATATACAAAATTAACACAAAATGATGCAGTGTGCAGGGGGAAGAAATCCATTATGCACCCCTGCTAACTATATATATATATAGCAACTCTGTGATCACATAAAGCAACAGTTGGGAAAAGGGCAAAATCCCACTCCCAGCTGTCCAGCAATCTCTCGATGTTGCCAATAGTTTTTATAAACTCAAAAATATGGCTCGCACCAGTTGCAGGGAAACGTTTTATTCAGAACAGCAGTGAAAGCTTGCAAGTGTTTTCGTCCCATGTTTAAAACAATACAGGAACTTCATCAAACAAGCTAAAAAGAACTAAAACTGCATTTAAGTTAAACAAGGCATATTACGTCATTTCCTCTTTGCAAACTTAAAGGGAAATCATGCTCATAACTAAATGCTATGGCCCTGGATACCAAATGTAAAAATGATACATGTTGTTACACAGTACAGACTTAAATTGCTAGTATAGTGTTTAAAAACATATAATAAAGGCATATTAATGTTTCATAAATATATAAATACAGTTATACTAGTGCTTCAAAGGGCATATAGTTAAGCACTCAGAACATATAAGTTCCTGTGTAAAAATAACTTCAAATTGAAAAATGTATCAACATTTATCGTACCCATTCTGTTGTAATATACTGTCACATTTCTTAAGTATGTCATCATACTGAAATGGGCAAGATTGAAAAATAAAAAATAATAAAGTAAAACTGCACTAAATGCAATATGTTCAGCTCAGTGGGTTTAAATCTAAAAATGTGTATGCGTATATTCTAAGCTGATTCTGGGTTCATAGTCACATGAGTTGTTATAAAATAATAAACATCCACATATGGGAACAAAGGGATGTCTTATCTATTTAACGCCTTAAGCTTTAAAAGGCTAGATATAGATAAGTGGTCATTAAAGCCTGGTCAGTGTGTGGAGTTTAACCTGAGCTGCTAAAATAATTCAGCTTTTTCTAACAGGAAAGGCCAGGCTCCTCTTTTTAGTGAAGGAGATATGGTGTCCAGCACAACGAACTTGAATTTGTGGTCAGTGTATTGATTAATGTGTTTTGCAAGAGCATTGACTACACAATGGTCTCTAATGTTTCGAAGGTGTTCGCCTACTCTACTTTTAAGTTTTCGCTCCATTTTGCCAATGTAAAAACATGGGCAAAACTCACAGAGGGCACAGTAAACTACCTTGTCAGAATTACAGATGAATTTGTCCTTAATCCTTAGTTTCATGCCGTTTATAGTGGTTTTGTTTCCCTCTGATATGTAGGGGCAAAACTTACATGAACCACATCTGTGCATGTAACCTGCCTTATGTGGTTTATCCTGGTCTTCTAAAAGGATTTCATGCTCTGCCCTTTACGGAAAACACAAGTGGGTTTGTTCCCCAAAATGATTCTCAAATCTGTTTAATTTGTTAGCAGTTTCCATTTCTTTTCTACGATGCTCTTAATAGAGTAGGTGTCAAATGAAAAAGTAGTAAGAAAACAAGATGTAAACAAGCCAGTATCATTTATCTCTGTCGTAGTATCTGAAGGTTTGGTTATAGGAGAAGGAGGAGTAGTTGAGTCAAACGTTGCTTGCAATATAGCTAGAGATGAAGGAAAACAAGGAATTTATCCAAATAGGTAAAGGAATAATAGGGATAAATAAGAAGGCATGGAATGATGAAGGAAAGAGCTTAGTAATTCAGTTATGGAAAGATCATATTACTATGAGAACATTTTATAAAAAGTGGTCTGCATGACTGATGAGATTTAAGGAAAAATTAAATTTTTTTACAGTGGTAATATCATGTGAGAAATGAAGAGAAAGAAAAATATAAAAGAACATATAACAATGCATTGGAAGATTTAAAACATAACGGTAGAAAATACTTTGACAAAGAAAAAGGATTATATGAAATAAATCAAGAAAAATACAAGAATTGTTATATAAGCAAAGATATTTTACAAGGAAAAACAGAAGTAGCAGCAAGTTACTTTAGCAGATTAATAAGAAAGATTGTATACAAATGCCCTGTATAAACACCCATACAACAAATGTTTAGATTTACATGAACAGATCAAAACAAGGTCCTCACAAAAAAAGCTACCCTGGTGGAGATCAAGCATAAACAGGTTATACAACAAGAGGAAGAAACTAATGTCAAGAAGGAACTGACTCAGTAGACAAAGGGCATCCTCCACAGCTTGAATAAGCATATTAGATATCTTGTAAAGTCCTCAAAAGCCATTTACAAAGCTAAACTAGCATCCCTTGCTAAGGATAATCACAAGGCATTCTTTATCTATGTCAGAAATCTAAACGGAAGGCCAAGATTTGTGCTGAACTAGTAGTAGATGGTACCTCTCATACTTACCCTGAGGACATCGCCAACCTGCAAGTAGACAGATTTAGTGCAAGCTTCAACCCCTTTCCCCACCAGACATACCTCAAAGCATACCTGTCACCAATCCTCTACCTAGTATCTCTAAACAGCAGGTAATAACTACAATCTCCATGGCCAAAAATACAGAATGCATGGGACTGGATAACATCCCAGGCTGCCTACTAAAAGGTCTAAATCAGGACCTAGTGGCACTCTCTTCAACCACAGTCTAATTACTGCCTTTGTCCCAGAAGAGTGGGAAACAGTAATTCCCTTGCACAAAGGGGGTCCATCAACTGACCCTGAGAATTATAGACCCATAAGCCTAACCAGCCTTATCTGAAAGGCCATGGAGAGACTCATCATGGACCATATCAACAAAGACATGTGAACTTTATGCTCTTGACCCGACCCAATTAGGCTTTGTTAAGGGTGGCTCATACTTATTAAACCTGGTGAAAATGTCACCAAATCCCTGGATGAAGGCAAAACAGTGCATACAGCTTATCTTGACTTGGCTTTTGACACAATTCCCCACTCAGGCATCATTGAGAAACTCACCCAGCTGGGAGAAACAGAAAATGGTGCTTTTGTAAAACAGAATTGGAAACAGTTGCACACCTTGTTGCTGGTTGTGACACACTAATAGCAGAAGGATTGTACACTGAAAGGCACAATAATGTGGCAAGACTGTTGCACTGGGGATTGTGCAAACATTATGGTACTGAAGTGTCTGAAAAACACTGGAGACATGAATCACAAAGCATCATAGCAAATTATGAAGTCTACATCACATGAGATCACCCATTACCAACAGTTCAAAAGAGAGATGTGAGAAAACCAGATATAGTGGTCCATGAAAAGAAGACAAAAGTTGCATTGATCATTGAAATCTCTACACGCAGTGACTAGAGTGTCTTGTGTACAGAGAGACACAAAGTCATAAAATTTCAAGATCTGCATGCAGAAATGAGAGCAATGTGGAAGAAAGATACCCAGACAGTTCCAATAGTAGTCGAAGCAATGGGTCTTCTAAAAAAAAAAAAAAAAAAAAAAAAGAATCCACAAGCTTATTTCTTATTTACATAGTTACAAATACATGTAATTGCAGAAGGAGTCATTACTGGGCACATTGCAGGTGCTATGAAGAGCACTTTTGGCTGACATCAAAGATTGAAACAATACTAATTTCATGAAATTTAATCAGCCTTTGACTTAGGAATGAGGTCCATTCCCATCATGGTATTAGAAACCCAAAAGATTTGGAGAAATTAAAAAAATGGTAATTAACCCATATGTCACTAGATGGGTAGCCGACTGGCTCACCGACAAAGACACATGCAGTCAAAGTTGGGGGTTTCACCTCTACCAGCAGACCAGTTACCAGTGGTATACCACAAGGATCTGTGCTGGGCCCCCTACTACTTGGAATCTATTTCTCAGAACCTCAGATGAAAACAGATGGCCTGTGGCTTACCACGTTCACTGATGACTGCAAACTGGGTGCAATCACAGAGTCCCCCAACGATGCTGACATACTACAAAAAGGGCTTACCCAGACAAATGAGTGGTGCCAAAGCAACAGACTTAAACTAAATGCCAATAAATCCATTATCCCTTTTGGCAAATGGGAAGACCCTCAAATTACAATATTAACAGTACCCCCTTTAGCTCAAACCCTGTGGTGAGAGATTTGGGAACACAGGTTGATAGCAACCTTAACTTTAATCACCATGTGTCCACCATGGTAAGAAAGGCCTTCTACATTGAATATCTCATAAGTAAGGGCATTACATCCAGAGCTAAGAATGTTATAACTACTCTGTACTCATCCATCATCAGACCACTAACAGAGTGCAATGCTCCCTTCAGTATGTACCTCACCAGAGACCTGCAGCAGCTGGAAAGACTGCAGAGGTTTCTCACCAAGACAATTTAGAGTCTTCAACACATGACCTACGTGGACAAACTGTAGGCTCTGTTACTGTGCTCTGTATCTTACAGAGAGGTGACTTGTGCCTGGCCTACAGAGCAGTCTCATAACCTGCCTTAATAGAACTGTTGCACATCCACAAGTCAAATGGGACAAGATTCACTCAGTCTAGGGATCTTAAACTAGCCTACGTAATTACCAGGACATGCTGGGAGACAGAAATGTCTCTCAAGGACTGCCACTCCTCTAGAACAAACTTCCAGTTCACAAAAAACAGAGCTCCTCAATGACATTATTTAAGCATAACTTAGACAACTCAATGGCAGACCATAAATTTACCCTGGGGGGTGTCACCTAGGTCCCTTGGATAAAGGGAGTCAGTGCTGATCATAAACTCACATTGCACACATAGACATACAACTTGGTCAATAAGGGAACAAGGGTATAACATGGCTAAGCTTACAAAGGCCCCAGGGCCAATAGCCTAGTAACCTCCTATGGTCCTATGAACCTATTAATTGCAAAAAACAAAATTTGAATAAAATAAGTAGCAATTTGCACAGATGAATGTCTAGAGGTGATTCAGAATGGTTTTAAATAAAGAGAAAAGTAAAGGTTTAGGTGATATAGTAAATATAGGGAGTATATATTTTACAATGAATGAAATTTCTGTGTTAGGTATAAAATTTATTACAGTAAGTAGAATTTAATGGGAAAACAGAAAAAAATAAAACAAACTTGTCTTTTCTAGAAAATATATAAATTATCATTCAGAAAAAAAAGGTTTGTGTTATAAGTTCAGTATCGATGGGAAAAACAGAATACTTAGCAAGTGCATTTATGTTGCCAACAGTATTTGAAAAAAGTTAATGCAGATATTTTTTTCATTTATATGGGGTTCTATGTTAAACCCAGTAAAAAGAAGAGTTTTATATGTATATAAAGAAAGAGGAGCTTTCGTGTTAATTAACCCAATGGTATATGCCACTTCATTAAATGTGTACAAAGTGTTATAATGGATAAATAAAGCAGATGAGAGATTAGTAGTAAATCTGTATAAGTGTAAGTATACCACATTTTGGGGTATGGTAAAAAGAATAAAAGAGTAGATAAATGAAGAAATAAAAGGTTACCAGGAGAAAATACTTTTGTGGAGAATAAAAATTGATGATATAGAAAAAGAAAAGTATGGTATAAAAATGTAATAATAAAACTTTACTATGTAAAACCATGGGAAAATCTTAACAGATGAAAAAAATTAAAGCTATAAAAATAAGAAGTAAATGGTATAATCAGAAAGTAGAATATCAAGATTTTTTTGTGTCGACTGGTAATAGATAAACTTCCAGTAAAAGGAAATATGCCATATAAGAACAGAAGGGATAGCACGTTTACATTGTCAAGAAGAAGAAACTATGAAGCACGTGTTTTTGAAATCTAAGAGAGTAAAAACATTATGGGGACAACTATGTAAAGAAGATTTGTTTTTTTCAAAGCTATAAAAGAAGTGAATAAAATAAACATGGATATGAAATATATGGATATTAAAGGAATATGTTAAAAGAATAGATAAAAAGATATTTTGTGTTATATGGGTTATACAGAATGAAAGAATAAATGAAATTATGTTTAACAGTAAATGTATTTTAGCAAAAATTTTAAGTAAAATCAGATGATGGTTTTGGAAAAAAGGAGTGGGGATCTAATAGGGGTGAAAATGTATGATTGTTTAAACAGATTTGTATATCTGTATATTTGTTCATTTGTAAATATGTAAATATTTTGTAAATAAGAATTATTTCTATATATAAATAAAGCACCCCTACTCTGCAATTGTGAGTCGGATGATAACACAGTCACAGACTTCCTGCTTCTATTCCATGTGCAGTGGCAATTTGAAAAAGCAGGGATGAAGATGAATGTAGTTACAGGAGATTTGCTGTGGTAGTGGTGTTCTTACAAAGGCAGTCAAGCCTTCAACTGTCAAAGATGGAGTATTGGAAGTAGTCAGGAGAGAGGAGAAGGCAGGCAAGCCTCCTAATTTTGAGTTGTGCTGTAGCGAGTCTGGAGAGAAAGCATTTGTGCTTTCTGTGGAGTTCTTGCATGTTATGGCAGCCCAGGGGGGATGGGAGAAGACAGTCAAGTCTTCTTTTCATGTTAATGGAAGGGAATATAAGGAAAAGGCAATTGAGCCATTTGCTGACTCAGAGGATTTGTTTCAACGGTGACTGTTTGGAGGAGAAGAAGAAATAGGAAGTGGTTGTGTCATTACAACTCCCCAAATGGGTGGGGTGCATGATGACTTACTAATGGATATGCTCAATACTAGTGAACCTGCGAATAGCAGAAAAACTTGGTGACATTAGGACAAAATTCAAGCTGGAGTAAAGAAAAAAATCATATGCAGAAATGGCGAGTGGGAGAAAATAAAAAATAAGACACAAGTAATACAGGAGCAATGATGAAAAAAAACTTTACTGTTAGAATTTTCAGCAAAGAAGTGGAAGGAATGGACAGATATAAAATTTGTGATAATATATTAATGCCTTTAGGGACAAAAGAATCTGAGGTAAGAGCTTTTATTCGTATTATTGAGAAAACTTCCTGTGATATATTTAAGACTGGTTACATGATGGAAAATGTTCTAGGAGAGTATGAAAAAAAAAATATTATCCAACAACAGGTACGTGTTTGAAGAGAAACAAAGTAAAACAAATATATTCAATTTAGAACAGAAGTGAAAAAAGGCACTTTGAAAAGACATTTAAGTACAATTTGTAGTGAGATTATGGACATTTCTAAAGTTTTTGATAGTAGAGATTTATGGACAGGGGGATGGGGTTGTCATGTGGTGTTGAAAATGGAGAATGAAAATATTATACATAACCCTACTATTATAAATCTCAAGGAGACAAAGGTATTGCGAAATACTGGGGTCAACCAAAAACATGTTATTGTTTTTTTCTGTGGGAAATCAGATAATTTAATTAATAACTGTGATAAAGGAAAATGTTATATATGTGGGCGGCACAGTGGTGCAGCGGTTAACGTTGTCGCCTCACAGCAAGAGGTTCTCCGGTTCGATTCTCGGCTGGGGTGCCTTCTGTGTGGAGTTTGCATGTTCTCCCTGTGTTCGCGTGGGTTTCCTCCGGGTACTCTGGTTTCCTCCCACATTCCAAAGACATGCATCTGGAGCATTTCTCCCCGGGCCTCCGCTGAAAACAGGCTCTGTGGAACCTAGTCGGACATTCCCGGTCAACAAATGTTAAATAAAAAATAAATAAAAAATGTGGAGAAATGGGGCACAATGCAAAAAATGCCCCTCTCACACTGTAGATGTAAATAAGTGTGAACGGCTTGGTTAGAAGATTAGGTATTTTGGAATAGTGCAAAATACTTGATACAGCTATAACTGATTTAGAAGATAAGATTTTTAAATGAAAATGAAAGAGTACAAACAGAAAGCTTATGGAGAGGTAATGTAATATGGAATTTGGGAAGAGAAAATTGTACAAGTTATGCATTTTATGCAGAGATTCAGTTAAAATATTAGACTTGGCTTTAGATATAAAGGGTAGAATAATCATTTTAGAAGCAAGATGGAAAGAACAGATATGTAGAAATATTGCACTTCATGCATATATTACAAGTAAAGAAAGAGAAACTATGTTTCAAAAAACTTTGGATTATATAGTAGTAAACTTGGATATTATAATTTTATTAGCCTAGTCAAAAAAAATAAAGAAAAAAACATTTCTTCTTTTAATCTGTAGCAAACTGCTTGCTAGAAATATAGCAAACAGTTGCTACAGTTTATACCCTGCCTGCATGGAGTGTTGCAGTGCTCAGGTTTTAGTTAAAAAAAACGAGAGAAAGATTTTGTACTGTTAACCTTTAGCAAACTGCTTGCTACAGTTTAGACTCCACACAAAGTGCAAGAGCGCTCATGTTTGACCATAAATGCAATACCGGCTTCTAAAAGCAAGTATTGTATTAAGAAGAGATCAGGATTGGCTGACCACATCACCCAACACTTTGCACCTGGGCCAGTTGCCCCTCTCACACTGCCCTAGCTATGCTACTGGAAGGATGACACACTCAGGAATGCAGGACCCCTATTATGCTGCACTATAGTGTCTAGCTATCAATCTACCTTTTGCTGGAATAGAACCCACAGCCTTCTGCACTAATGGGAAGTATGCTACCTGTTGTGTAACTGACAATTACTTAGCTGTGACATAATATTAAAAGAGTAAGCACAGATTACAACAACAACAAAGACGGAAGTTTGGAGGAGGAGCAGGAGGGAAACAGATGAGAGAAAGGTGTGTTAAACAGATAACTGGCCTAGTCCTCCCCTTCTTTTTCTTTGACGTATCTGGGTGGCATGGCCAGTGGTGGTCAAATGCTTAGCAACATCTACTTGTTCTTTTGGCAGCAGGGACTTAGCAGGGACTTACCTGGTGTGCTTGCTGGTCTCGCTGTGCCTAGGGCTGCTCTGTGTTGGTCTGCATACTGGGGCATGGCCCTGTTTGCATCATATCTCCTGTGTCAGTATCATTGGGCTGTCTTCTCTGACAGTGGTAAGTGCTTGTGCTTTGAGGGCAGGTTGCATGCAACAACAAAAAAGAGAAGCAGCAACAAGTCTTCTACACCTGCAGAATGCATATTTTGCAGCATGAGTTCTGGAAATTACATGATAGTCTACTTGCCTGCACGGCTAGTGGCCTGTGTGAAGGTTTGGCCATGACGGCAGCTTTATGTGGTTTCCTCTAGAACTTTTGATGGCATGGAAGGGTGGGCTGATGATTGCTGTATTGACTGTGCAATGTCATCACAAGGCATTGGCTTATATAGGTAGGGATGATTGATACCTCACATTATTTATATAATAAAGCCATAAAAATAAAAATAAAAACAAAAGAGGCTACTTATTTCCAAAAATGTAGTCAAGCAGGATGGAGGGCTGAGAAGAGCATTCTCGGGGCTGACGTTTGAGTTGTGCCATTGATGAGTGGATACATTTCAGAAAAAAATGTGGGGGGGAGTGAAGAATAAAAATAAATACCAATTACAAATGTAACTGGAACAGCAGGACAGTGCTTGCTGGCAAGGATGGGTAAATGCTTAAACATGGAAGGGGGAAGGTTATCAAGTATGGTTGCTATATAAACAAAGACAAATGGAAACTAATATACATTTAGAGTTAAAGGATTTTTATTAATGAGGTTGTCCAGTCAGAAGGCAAAGGTCAAGCAGTGGATTAGTGCTAGGATTTATAGCCAGGTTTGTTCCATGGGAGAGTTGTTGTGTTATGGTGGGGGAGTGGGGAGGCAGTATGGGGATTATGGGTAGGGGCTTTTATGCAAGTGCTGTGCGGTGTTAAGTGCTGCTGCAGAAGAACCAAAGTAGCTGGTTGGTTAGCTAGACAAGGTACAAAGGGAAAAGTTTGGGTTGTAGGAGGCTGGTAATAGGCATGGTGGTAATGGGGCATAGACAGGGTTACGTAGATGTACTGTGAAGGAGATGTGTCCTTTAGGCACTTAACAGGGTAGTAATGGGGGAAGGTGGAGGTGAGGGTGATAGTGGCTTTGTGCACTTCAGTTACTAACTTGTGTTTTTCTTTCTTTTAGTTGCAGAATATGTAGGATTTGGGGCTCATCCAGTCTTGGCAGGAGGTAGCACCTCAGGCTGGGGGTCTTTATTCAAAGGTTATAGAATCAACCACAATCAGGTGAGGAGGGTGGCCAGGATGCACTTCAGCACAGAAGGAGGAAGAGGAAAGGCAATGATGAGTGCTGAACCATGATGGCCAATGGAGACAGGAGAAGAGGATGAGAAGGATGGCAAGCAGGGCTGCTGGCTCAACACCAGTGGTGCCTCAGCCATTGCCAGTTAATGATTTTATTTCTCAAGTAGGACAGGAGACAGGGTATACTCAGTTGTCAGATGTGGTCTTACTCAGATTTGTGCATAATCTTCATGTTCAGAAATGCAGTATTTTTGGGGGGTTGCTGTGCAGCATAAGAATGTGGAGACAACCCTGCCTGAGTCAGGTGCAGGCAGTCATGTCAGGGTCCAGGAGGCCACTAGTTTGATGGTGGACAGGGACTTTCTGCTATTGTCAGGGGTCTTCAGACTCAGACGATCTAAATGTTGGGAGTAGCCTGCAAATGATGCAAGCATCCGAGGGGTTCAAGGTTTATTGGCCAGGGACAGCAGCATGCTCATTACACCTTAAATTCTGATGGTAGTAAAAGAAAACATCTGGCAGGTAAGTATGTGATGGTCTCCCTTCAAAGTGTTCCCTGTTGGTTTAGTTCCAAAGAAAACAATGTATGAGTTTTTCTTGATATATCACTTCTCCTTTTTGGGAGGTAGTTTAGTCAAAGATTACATTCATAAGTAAGATTTCAGAGTCCAGTACATTTTGTGAGATGAAATGTTGTTGACTATTCACACATTTACATCCGATAAGTCATTGCCAATGCTGACATCAAGACATGTTTTAGGGTGGCAATTCAGGAGCAAGATTGGCCAATGCTGGGCATGTGGTTAAAGGCCAACTTCTATTTTGATAAAGATATGCCTATCAACTATAAAGAAGCTTGTGCCACTTCTGATAAAGTTAGTGCATCATTGCACTGGCCGTGGCAGACAGTGGCATGCACTTATAGCACGGTGCATTACCTAGATGACATTTTGGTGGTGGGTGAAGGAAAGGAAACAGTGCAGGAAGAAGTGAGGCTGTTTGTAAGGCTGTGCAAGGACCTGGGAGCTCCCCAGAGAAGGGTATGCAAGAGGGCTAAGTTAAGGTGCTACCATTTTGGGAATGCAAGTGGATGCAGATACAAGTGTATTCTGCCTACCACTAGAGAAGTTATGAAAACTGAAGACAATGTTATAAGGATGTTCAAAAAACGTAAGGAGAGGCTTAGGGGAAGTGATGAGGTTTTGGATTTATCAAATTTTTCTTGCAGAGCTGCCAGCCTGTACATTACTATATCCCTGGCTAAGTTATTGTTAGGTTTTAAATGCAAGCATCACTGGGTGAGGATAATGAAGTGGTTTAAGGAGGATATTGGCATCTGGTCATGATTTCTCCATCCTTTCAACTGACTATCCTTCTGGGAAGGGGACTAGGATTCTGAGGAAATACAGCTTTACATGGTCACAACTCAGGGGTTGGACATGAGTGCCTATTTCAAGAACAGCTGGTTTGCTGACAGATTGCCCTTAGAGTGGCCAGTGGATTGAAATAAAGATATTAATGGAGCTTATGTCTATTTGGACAGCAACAAGTTGTGTGGCAGGGGTGTTGCATAACAGGAGGATGGTATTTCACTCTGAAATTTTGGCATTTGTGTAGGTTTTGATGAAAAGATCAGCCAAGTTTGTCTTGTTGTAGGGTTTCTTAAGGAAGTTTGCTTTGCATTGTTTTGAGAATTAAACTGTCTTTTTCAGCTCAACATATTCCAGGACATTTCAAAGTGATGGCTGACAGTTTATCTCATTTTCAGTTCACCAGGTTTTGAAGGCTGTCTCCATAGTCACAGAAAATTCAAAGGGCAGTTCCAAATACAGTTTGTATGGTTGGGTAGATGTATCTGGATAGTTTTTGCACTAGTACTGTACAAAGTCCATCATGCAGTTGTATACATCAGCTTTAATAGTCATTAGGGAATTTATTTAATGTTAGTGGTGTGGGTGGTTTGAGGGAGGTGAGTAACAGTGGATGATGAAGCTAGTGGCTTGGTATTTGTTTTTTAAGTAGGGCTTTGGGTAGGTGATCAGAACTATTAGAGTTCAGCGAGTAGAGTTTAATGCAGCAGCATGGTTTTCAAGTTTGAAAGATGTCATCTACAATGGATTATTTAGGTGATGTAGAAGGGATGGGAAAGAGTATGGACATGGAAGATAAACAGGAATTTTCCATTAGGTCAGCATGTGTTAATGCCATTGTCAAAAGGGCTTTACAAGATTGCAAATTGTTACTATGATTATTTGTTGAGGGTGTCTGTCAGTCTGCATTTATGCAAGAGCATTAAAGGTGAATGAGTTGTTGGGTGATTTGAGATGGAAGGAAGTATGTATTATGAGTCCAGGAGTTCTGATATGTTTGAGGAGGTCTAAAACAGATCAAGGCAGTAAAGGAAGGCAGATAGTGTTACCCAGGAATGGGAAGTGACTAATCTGTCTATTGACTGGGGGGATTCTTTTACAGTTTGGGATCAGGGGATTCAGGGGTGTTTGTATTTTGAGATCAATTGGGCAGACATGTTTCAGGTGGTCATTTTGGCAGGATGGTCAGGTGAGCTTTAGGGAGTCAAGGTATTGAGGGATAGAGATATGCATCAGATTTATCAGCTAATGGAGGGTCAGCTGAGGTTATAAAGAGGGCAGGTAGGTGGGTTAAAGTTTTTCTGTCTTACATTAGACAGGAAAGGAGGAACTTGCAGTTTTATGTTATGGAAGATGTTTAACACTTATTTTCTTTTGCAAGTAAGAAAAAAGTTTTGAAACATTCATTTATCTACTGGTTGTCTGTATGAGCAGTAGCATGGCCTAGGGGCATTCTTGTGAAGACTGTTGGCTGGATGCAGAAGTTTTAGATGGTTTTAACTGATGTTTAGGTTATAGGAGGTAAGAGTAGTTTGCATCAGTCCTTACTGTTTAGTTATACAGTTTTGGAAATTATCTGAAAGTGGTACCCAAGCACATGCTACTCTCTTGGATTATTAGGAATTTAATCCTGATTCAACAGAGGTTTTCAAGTTTGGTTTTAATCTGGTTTTCTAAAATTCTATGGTGAGTATAGAAAGCCATGATCTGTTTTATGGCAGTGAAGCCGATGAGAAGGCTTATTAACCATTGGGTGGCTATGGTAAGTCCTGGACTAGGTGTCTCACTGTTAGAACACTGGAATGGAATTTTGAGGATAGGGACCCATTGTAGTTTAGGAAGGAGGAGATGTACCTCACTGATATAAGGTTAGAACTTTTTAATGCGCAGCTTTCTTTGCCTTTGCACGATATATTACCTAGTCAATTTAAAATATTGTAGGTATTGGTCTTTTTCAACAAAGGGGAGAAAGGCTGCCTATGACAGCACAGTGGGCAGAAAAATGGACCTACTTTTTATATGGAATGGAGGTCCTTCATTTCTCTCCCTTCCTTTGTGGTTTCATGGGAGCAGTGTTGTGTTGCTTATGTGAGGGACCTAGCAGATGGTTACTGAGCAATAAAATGATGCTGCTGCTCTTTAAGTGAGATAAGCATTCTACCCAGCTACCCATGACTGGTGTTGATTATCATTACTGGAAATACTCATTTAGATAAAGTGAGAGGTAAATGTTCTACCATGCTTGTCCAAAGAGGATTTAAATCTGTTTCTATAGTTATTAGTGGAGGTTAAAGATCGTGTTGTTTTATCTTTACAACTTTTTGCACAGTATTTATTGTATATTTTTTTGTGTTGGAAATTGGGGTTCAGAGATAATGATGACATTTAAAGGGCACAGTTAGAGGAAATGAAGTGGCGTTTTTCAGAGGTCAGGGTTCACCAGACAAATGTGGTCATATTTAATGGTTTTAATCAACAAGATCATTTATAATCAAAGAAAGCTGCTACCTAAGGACTTTGGTTTAAAAGTCTGTACTACATTCACTTTCGTAGTTATGCACAGCCGTATGCTGTGTTATGTGTAGCATCTCTTGAACAGAGAGTAGAAGATGTCTTAAAAGGTTAAGTCCTGCTGGTATATATATATATATATATATATATATATATATATATATATATATACTGACTGTGACTTCTTAACTTTTATATTATACTGTAGGAATTATTCATCCAGACCCACCCCATTATGCAAAAATGAAGACATTTTCTGCCTGTTGTGTCTTATTACTACTAGATATTACTGCATATTTCACATCATATTTTAGTGGCTTATTTTGTGAGGAGACACATATTAGTATTTAAAAACTATTTTCTGAGTATTTTAATCAGCAAAGACAGACAGAATAAATGGCATTTTTTACAAGCAGTAATATTTGTACTGCATACTTGAAATTCATTGAAATGTACTGATGTTTTCTACAGCAACAATATTAGTACATTGTAAATCAGATTCTGTGCAGCTACTATTCTGGTTAAAAGTGTCTTTAATGTTAATCCATTTTGATGACAAGATAACATGCTTCAATGGGAAATAAGCATTAACTGCAATCTCATATTCTACAATTTCTTCCTTATTATTAAGAAAAGGAAAGCCCTTCATCTCTTATATTGCTCTTAAAGCAAGAGGGAAGTAAGAAAAATTATCTAATAATGTTAGCTGCATATATTGTAATTATTCTTTGCTAGCTTCAGCTATAATATGGTCATGTTCTTGTCTTTTTGTTGTAGAGAAGTGAATTTCAATAAGAAAGAAACTGTATAGCATTAAAGAAGGCTCAAGCATATCATTTGTTTGTTTGTTTACAGTGTTTTTGATTGAGTAAGTTAACTGGTCTATCGACTATTTTCATTCAAGACCTGGGCATATAAAAGATAAGAATTACAGATGATAGTGTAAGTAGAATGCATGCATGGATGTTCAATACAGGAAAATAGAAAAGAAATGATACATTCATTGTGAGGGAAATTCAATAAACATGCAATGCGAACAGTTAGTATGTGTAGAACAAAATATCTATATATTTACATATTTATATTATTTCCATGCATTTATGTAGTATGAGGTAGGAGGTAGTTGGCAGCCAATAATCCAAAGCTACTAGTGTTTAGCTGCTGAGTAGTAAAACAAAATCATTTGTCAGAAATGAAATTGGAACCCACCCTCCAGCAGAAAATGAAACTGAAAATTGTATTCCATACCACCAAATAAATATCTGTCTATCTACTTACCTATCTATCTGTCTATCTATCTATCTATCTATCTATATGGTGGTGTAATAAATTTGTTTCACAGCAGCAGCCTAGAAAAAAGTGACTTCTGTTACTTGTATCAAAGATCAGAGGTAATACTAATTTTTGTCAAGAAAACCAAGATAATGCATTATTGTCATATTCCTGAGTGTACATTTATGTCTTTAACATAAACTATGTTTTTGCTAGTAGCATATTTTCCCTGGTGGTACATTACATTGAACAAGTAATTATTTAGAATACTTAATAAGTTACATTTAGTGCAGTGTTTATGTAATTATATGTAACAAAAAAAGACAGACAAAAAACAGAAATTTAGTATTCCATGTTTCTTCACAGTAGATTTCCCCTCCAATCCCCATTCTTGTCTTCTCATACCTGCAATGCCCACAGAAATAGAAATATCAGTGTTTTGGTAATCCTTTTCAATTGACATTATAGTGCCACCATTCAAGACTCCTGCATTTTAAATATTGTAAAAGTTTTAATCTCTAACTTTGTTCATTTTATATCTTGCTTGATTATTTTACGACTGGCTTTTCTGTTCACATTTTTTTCATTGCTACATGTTTTGTACAAGCAATGTTTAGCAAGTAGTAATTAATAAAATATTAATAAATATCCATCCAGTTACAACTCCTTTTCTCATTTTTGTACATGGGGTCAGGGTGTCAAATCAAAAGTGAACATTATCTAGAGCCAATGTTCACACCACCGGGTGACTTATCCTGCCAGGATAATTGAAGGAACCAAAGTCAAAGCTGGTTTACTGTTAAAGAGAATAAAAATGTTGATGTGGCTACTGTGCCTTTGCAATCAATTCCTTAATACCATATAAAGAATGTAATCTGTCACTGAAATAAGTACATGAAGACCTTCAGTATATTTCCCTATGCTGGAGCTGACTGTAGGGAATTATATAGTCAACATACAGCCATCACATAATTAGAAAACATTCAAATTTGCAACAGCTTTAACATTTCCCACATCTTTATTAATATTTATTATGCTTAAATGATTCAGTTGCTACATTCTTAACAGCTGTTTTTTTAATCACATCTTTATTTGCACCATGAGTTCAATAAAAAAAATATCAAATTGCATATACATGCATCCAGACATGCAGTTAACTTGTAAGTCACACATTTCCTTAGAAATATAATTGTGACTGCTGTACCATGATCATTTAAATCACACAACATACATAAACATTCATAGCTAGCAAAAATAAATCTTTGTTCAGTGATGCAGTCCCTTGCTTATCTCAGCATGTACTGACAAAGCATCTATCCCAGCATGCACTTCATATCAAGGGAACACAAATAAGATTTGTAAAGCATTCATCCTTATAACATTATTTCCTGCTTTTTTTCTCCAAAACAATTCAATGTGGTTATTACTTAAATGAGATTTTCATTAAAATTTTAAAATTATTCTGTGTCATTTATCTTTTCGATAGTATTGCCTTGCAATAACTTTATTGGTCATTTCTTTCTTTATATTGTTTTGTCTCATTATCACATGAATTTAATTTCTAGTATCAGCCAGTCTAAGCATTCAATAGCTAATACATAACTGGAAGAAAATGAAGCATAAATAAAACTAATTAAACTCATCCTGTTTCATATTACAGTGTAATGAAATAAGTCACAAAGTGCTCCTATCAGCGTATTCAAATCAATACGTAGCTTGCGAACAACACTTCCACCTCTTATCTATTTTATTTATTTATTTATTTATTGACATTTGTTAACTGGGTTTATCCAACTGGGCTTGTGGCCCATTTTCAGTGCAGACCTGAGGAGAAAAGCTCCAGTAGTACATTTTAAACAAGTACAATTTTAAACAATATTGATATAATAGCAGTTATAGCAAAAAGATTCATATATGTTGGGTTACATGCATAAAAGTTAAAGTTGCATTGAAAAGAAGCTAAGTAACAATTTTACATTGATATAGTTCAACAGGTCAACAATAAAAATTTTTTGTTTGTATAAAATTATGCAAATGCATAGTAGACACATTGGAGAGAGAGGTGTAATGAGGTACTAAGTATGATCCTTTTCAGGGTACATAAAGGGAAGGAAGACTAGGTAGGGTCATGGCAAGGACAGGTTCTGGAATTGAGAAAATAAGCTTTTAGTTCATTTTTAAAGTGTGAGGTGTGGGAGATTGAACGTAAGTCAAGGGGAAGTTTATCCAAGCATGGACAAGGGAGTGTAGAGCAGTTTGCCTACTGACCTTTTTGGGTGGTAGATATCAAGTAATTGTTGGTTAGAAGTACGGACAGTCTGGGATGGGATGTAGATGGAGACTAAGGAAGATAGAGATGGACAGAAGGAGGGTTTATAAAGAATACAGAGTAGCATATGAAATTGATAAGATAGACATTGGGGAAGTTCAAGCCATTGAAGAGAGTTTAAAGAAATGCAGTGGTGTGAGTTGTATGGGGAGTTAGTAATGAATCTGCCTATTTTATGGTAAGTCTGTTGGAGATTGTTTAGAGTGGAGGCCTGGATATTGGTAAGAACTGGGGCGGCATATAAGAGGGAGGGGAGGAGGAGTGCCTGGCCCAGGGTAAGTCTAGATTCAGGGGTTAGGAATTTTATGTTCCGATATAGCAGACCTAGTTTCCGGTTTGTTTTTTTTATACATTGGAGTATGTGTAGGTTGAACTTTAGTTCGTCATCGATAATGATCCCTAGGAGTTTTGTGTGGGTGTCAGGTTGGATAGTAGTATTGTTAGATGATGTAATAAAAAAGGAGGTTTTGTGATGAGAATGAGAACGGGGAAGGAAAAGTAGGAGTTTGGTCTTTTTGGGATTTAGGATCAATAGGTTGTGAGAGAGCCCTTGTTCAGTGAATAGTAGGGCCTGTTGGGTCAGGGAGTGTAATTCAGGAATGTTATTTGAGATGGATATAAGTGTGGAGTTGTCAGCATACTGAATAAGGGAAGATTCTTTGCATGAGGTGTAAAGATCATCGGTGAAGATGTTAAACAAAAGGGGTCCCAAGATGGAGCCTTGGGGAACACCAGTGGAGATGGGAAGGAAAGGTGAGGGGGGGTGAGAGCCATTTGACAGATTGTTCCCTGCCAGACAGGTAACTATTAAACCAGGCTATAATTTACATGTTAGGCAACTTCCAATCTCACTGTCCACTCCATACTTTCAAAAAAATGAAGAAATATAAACATATTCTAGTTGTAGAAACTTTTATCAGATTGACATTTGCTTAACTTGTCAGTATAATGAATGATTAATATGTCTAATAGTACTACAATACTTGCATGGAATATCATACAGTGCTTCATATTCTTTCTTATTAAGTTAGCCTTATTGAGTGACCGCAGTTGAGTTTCTGCTAAAGTTTTTCTTCACTAAGTTCCAAGGTATCAAAAACTATCTTTTAAACATTAGGAGCCCTTCCCCACACAAGGGAAAGCTTGTGGTGCAGGGACCTGAGTACATGCATGACTTGGTGAATCCAGCACCCAATAGGCAACTAACTGTCACCCCCACCTTGCACAGTGGTGTTTTACTATTGAGCCATCCATGACTAGGATATTATTGGATTTTGGGGAGGTTTGTCTTATGGGCTTTTGATCTGAGTCACTGAGAGCCTTAGATGCATGCTTCATAGTGGATGTTGCCAGAATATAGTGCCTATGAGGTGGATGAGGGCAATTGTTTCTTAGTTTACATATCAGAGGCCTTTGTGATTTAGGTAGGATATTTGTAAGAGTCTCAGCATATATACTTCTATGTATTTCATCTGTATTGTATGTGACAGAAATTGTGCAGTATTGTGTGTTACTGACAGCCTGTTTGTTACTTGAAGTGGCTTTATGTGAGAGTCTTGCCTCCAATAACATTGTATAACTACATCTCTCACACGCTGTATCAGTTTGTTTAATTAATAGGTGGTTTTCAGTACACTTGAGGCAATTGCTACAATATATCTGGGTGTCCAGTTCAACTAAGCTGGCTTTAGACGCAGTTATAAAGTGCAAATCCATGGTTCTAGGTACTTTACTAATGTGGGCTGAAGGAGGAATAGCACCTATGTGGTTTGGAGTTGATTACTGGAGGTGCTATTTGTCTGGTAGTGAAGGTAGTGCTGGTCTCAACAGAGCTGCAACCAGCTAGGAGTCAATTATCATTTGCTCCTTCTCTCACCAAATGCAAAGAGCATCACTATTCTCAAACTGTTTCCTGAAAGGTGACATTAACCCAGATGTTGATGGATTAAGTGCACTTGCTATAGTCTTCCCTGGGTATTTAACCTGAATGGAACCTGGAGCAAATGGATGCAAAGAAAGCCAAGCTGCATAAAGGCATTGAAGAAGTTCTCACCAACACTAAAACCAGACAATTCAGTGAGGTCCTATGCACACTGTCCAATCAGAGACCAGCAGGAAATTAGCACCACTCTACTTCTTCTCTCACAAGGAGTAAGGCAGTAACACTAATCACAAGCCAGGTCCTAAAAACCTATTTGATGCTGCAAAACATTGTAGTACTGACTATCAACATGAAATAATCAAAAGCAAAACCCACACACTTTTTTAGGATAAAAATGTAATGTACTGTGTGACAATGTGAGGTATTGCCAGCTAAGCCAGGAGAAGTAGGTGGATGTGTAACACATGCCAGCACAGCTAGCTGGAATTTTGTAAATAATTATATGTTATTTGTAGATCAAACTGATTTGTACAGATGTTTGTGCTGAAAAAATGTAGTGTAAAGCTGCTTGTGTTAAAAATGCACCAACAGTGTGCCCTGCTGTACAGAAAAAGAAATATACATGTATTATTATAACTGTTTAAATGCATATGTTTTAACAGAGAATACTGGAAGAGTACAGGTTAATCTCAATTGACCTGACTTTGGTTCATAGGTTCATAGGTAGGTACTAGGCTATTGGCCCTAGAGCCTATATAAGCCTAGCCAAAAAGGTATCCTGGCTTTCGCCACCCAAGAAAATTATTTTCCTGTGCCCCTGTCAAGCAGAGCCACATAAGTGATCCCTGGGGTGAATTTCCTATTTCCCATTCAATCATCAAGATTTTTCTTGAAGAGTGCTAATGAGGAGCTTTGTTTGATATAGATAGGTAGTCTGTTTCAGAGTATGGGAAGTTTCTGGGACAGGAATCTATCCCTCCAGCATGTTCTGTTTATTGTGGTGACAAGGTTTAGGTCCCTAGTGCATGTAGCTCAGAGGGATTGGGATTTCTTTAAGTGGAGCATGTCCAACAGCTCTGGGTTTGACATAGCTTTGTATGTTAGGCAGAGATCGCCTTTGACTGGGTGATATGCGATGGAGTAAAGCTGGAGTTTTTTGAGACGTTCTGCGTAGGGCATCTGTTTGAGGCCAGTAATCCTCTTTGTGAGGTATTTCTGCGGCCTTTCCAGTTGTTGTAGATGTCTTGTGAGGTACATACTAAAAGGGGCATTGTACTCTATAATGGGTCTAATGAGTGATGAGTAGAGGGGAACAATGACCTCTTTTTTTCTGGATGAGAAACCTTTTGTGATGAGGTGTGCCACGTAGAAGGATTTCCTGACCACTATGGCGATGTGATTATCAAAGGAGAGACTACTGTTCACATTTGTCCCAAGATCTTTTATCACGCTTTCAGTGTTAAGTAGACAACTGCCTATGTGGTAGTTCATGGGTACAGAGTTTTTACCAAAGGGGATGACAATGCACTTTTTGGCATTGAGCTTGAGGCCATGGCTTTAACACCAGGCATCTGTCTCAGTGATGCCCTTTTAGAGGCTGTCGACTTCGTTAGGAGTTTTGATTATGGCTCCTAGTTTGCAGTCATCTGCTAACTTAGTTAGCCAAAGACCTTCTGTGTTAGCCTGCACTTCAGAGAAGTAGATACCAAACAGGAGAGGACCCAGGACTGAACCCTGTGGTACTCCACTTGTCACTGGTCTGAAGTCAGATTTGGAGTCTGCTACTTTCACAGTGTGGGTTCTGTCAGTAAGCCAGTTGGCAACCCATCTTATGACACAGGGATTTATACCTAGTTTAGTGAGTTTATCTATAATTCCAGAGTGGGGGTTGGTGTCAAAAGTCTTGGTGAGATCTAGATAGGCTGTGTGAACCACCTTACCCTCATCTATGGCTTTGGTGACTGCTTCAAAGAAGTCTATCAGGTTTAGAAGACATGATCTGTCTTTTACAAACCCGAACTGTGTGGGGTCCAGAGTTCGGAGATTACCAATGTCTTTGTTTATGAGTTCCATGATGATACGTTCCTTGGCCTTGCAGACCTGGCTCTTCAGGCTAATGGGGCAGTAGTTCCCAGGTTCTGTCATGGCTCCACCTTTGTGGAGTGGGATAACAGTCGCAGTGCACCATTCAATGGACACAAAGCCTGAGGTATGGCTATGATTGAACATGGTATTTATGTGGGGTGCCAGTTCATTCTGTAGTTCATGTAGAATGCAGCATGGGATGTTGTCAGGTCCCATGAATGCTGTGTCCTTGGCTTTGGAGAGTGAGGTTTTTACCTGTGCAGCCGTGATTACAGGAACTTTGCATTCTTCCGGTATAAAGATGGGCCCTTTAGGGGGTGAGAGGGGGCTAAAGTTAGCACTGAACCTATCTGCCAGGATGCTGACAATATCAGTTGGTTCTGTATAGTTAGTGCCATTGTGCTGTAACTCAGAGCAGGTCTGAGTGTTGCCATTGAGATTCTTGACATAGCTATAGAATGCTTTGTGGTTGTCTTTAGAATCAGTGGCGATTTTGTTTTCATAACTAGCTTTGGAGGATTTTATGATGGATCTCATCTTCTTACTGAGGCTGGCCAGGGAGTTCCTCCAATCAGGGGGTTTACTCTTTTTGCAACAGTTTCTTTCTTCTGTTGTAGAGTTTGTTTATGGCAGAAGATCACCAGATTAGCCTATTTTTTTGGACGATAACATCTTAGTTCTGTTAAGGATAGCACGATCCATGCACTCGTGTAAGTGCATATAAAGTGTATTTGTGTAGGATTCAGCAGCCCTACCTCTATTGTCCATCTGCATGGGTGTCGTGAAGTTTGCCACTTCTGTCTTAAGAAGTGTGAAGTTGGCTTTGGAGAAGTTTTTTACGGTTGTTTCTCCAATGGGGGTGGGGTGGGGTGGGGGTGGGATGTGGATGTCTAGGGTGACTAGGTTGTGGTCGGATCTGACCAATGAATAATTTACCTCTGGTGTGGAACACCGGTCGCCCATGTTGGTAATGACCAGGTCTAGGATATTGCTGCCCCTGGTGGGGGTGTGGATAAGTGGATCCAAGACGTGGAATTTATGAATTCTAGAAAACGTTGAGCAAAAGAGTTGGTACATGAGTAGTTTTCCCAGTTAATGGTGGGGTAGTTGAAATCACCCATTATTAGGGTGTTGGGTTGTACCCTAATATTTTCCAGTATATCAAGAAAAGAGGAGTGGAAAAGAGTAAGAAATTAAACTGCTGAGCCTAGGGCATATAGATGTTATCTCATAGTTTTGAATGAAGCCAGAGAGGCAATGTCTGCAAGAAGTATGGTTGATTTGCTCCTGTAGGAAAAGTGGAAGTATTTTATTGTTTTATGACTTCCAGGAGCTGCAGCAGCTCTTAGCAATGCTCTGTGTGTGTGTATTATTGACACCTATGTTCTAAATCCTGACAGCTTCAAGACCCAAGGGGGGGGGGGGTTGCATGTGACCAGAAGTCAGATGATCAGATGTATGCAATGTCTTTCTGTATTCCATAACTAAAATAATGTTTTAATACCAGTTAAGATTGAAGTCTCAATGGACTATGTTTTTGTAACTTTCATTGCTCTAGTAAGTAATAGTGAAATTAGTTAAATATTGTTTTTTTCTGTAACTGTGTGACCCTGTCCACCTGTGTTGTTTTTAATATCGCCTGTGATTGAAACTCTGGTACTTATTGTAAATAGGTATTTAGTATATTTATGTTCTTTTATTTATTATTAAAGATATTTAACATTTTCATTGTGGCTGGTCCTTTAGAGAATATTTTAACCTTTGGTGACACTGTGGCCACTTCTGAAAGCCTGGCTGTTTGGTTAGCATTACCATTTATATTAATATTAATTTCACTCAGTATAATAGGGTACCCCTGCAAGAGCCTTAGAGTAGCTGGCCTTGGGGTGTTTGGTGGCAATGTAACTACCTTATAATCTGGGCAGAAGGGGCATAGTTAGTAAATCTGTGTCAGCCTTTCCCAGGTGTGTGTGTGTTTGTGTGTGTGTGTGTGTGTGTGTGTGTGTGTGTGTGTGTGTGTGTGTGTGTGTGTGTGTGTGTGTGAGCTACTTGGAGCAGGGACAGAAACACTGGTTTCACAGAGTGCTGAAGGACTCAGTTGAGGTCTCAGCCACATAGCTGTACCAGTGGGGAGTCTTACTGGGTACCAGGTGGGAGACAGAGAAATCCATACCCCAGAGTGAGTGTCTTCCCTATGTGCTGTTACGGGAAATTGTATTTGATGCAGACAGCTGCATCTGGAAATACTGGGTGTATCCATTTTTGTTCTAAATGAATGTCCCTCTCTAGTGTCAGTTGTGAGGATTCAAGCTCCTTGATTACTGGCTCAGAGTGGGGACATCACATACTGGTGAACAGTGGTGTGGGTAAGCAGTTGTCACTAAAGGTCTATATTCTCAGCAGCCACAAGGTAAACATACAGAGTTTCGTTTCACAATGGTTTTATTTATTTGTTTACTTTTTTATTTTTGTTAGTTTAGTTTAGTCAGCAGCTCAGACCAGCAACCAGGAGGATAACCAGTCTGCTGATGGTACTTTGCAGCCCTCAGAAACAGACCAGTTCACCTTTTCCTCAGAGACTTTAAAAACCCATCTGTAGTTAAAGAGACTTGAAATGGGGGCCAAACATTTGGAATTTGAATCAGGAGAGAGACTGCAGCATTCAGAGGCTTAAGAAAATGAGAGACTGTGACAAGCAAAACAAATGGAATTAGAATCAGCAGAGAGACTGTGGCATTTAGAGGCTGAAGAAAATGTGAGACTGTGGCGTTTGAAGGCAGAAGAAAATGAGAAGCGGCATCAACATGAAATGGAGATGCCGACTCTTCGCCAGGGTCATGGAGGTAATGGGGAAGGGATTAACCAAACCACAGAAGCAATAAAGAAGCAATAAAGGTCAGTAAATTTCTTCCACAGTTTACAGAGCATGATAATTTTGATAGTTTTGTTCATATATTTGAAACAGTATGTAAACAGTATAATGTTGACCAAGGGCTCTCGGTACAGTTCCCCTTACTCCATAGTAAAGCTGTAACTACTGTTTATAAATTGTCTGACACTGAGTATTTAAATTTTGATAAAGTCAAATGTTGTTTACTTGAATGTTGTAAGTTAACACCTGAAGCTTACAGAAAAATAATCTGTGAGCATAGATGCAGTGCAGATGAAAGTGTGAGTGATTATATCACTAAGTTAAGCACTTATTTTCATAGATGGGTGAGTGGGTGTCAGGTCAACACCTGTGAAGGGCTGGTAGACCTTTTGGTGGGTGAATAAGCCCTTAGCACTTTGCTTGAGGAGTTGAGAATCTGGTTGGGAGACCAAGAGTGTAAATCCGCAGAGCTAGGGAAACGGGGATCTCTACTTAGCAAGAAGGGCATCACTACACAGAAGAGAGTACCCAGTGATACACATGGATATAAGGGAACCCATGTTGGGCAGCATAACCCACCCTAACAGAGTCCACCAATAACAGAGCCAGCCACTAGTTCAGGTACATGGCCAGGATCAAGGGTTAAAACTTTTAAATGTAACCAATGAGGCCATGTATCATATAGATGACCATGGAGGCAATGTGGGGAACAAAAGATGGGGGAGTCAGCAAATGGGACTAGCAGTATGTCAGTGGTAAGTTGTCTGTAGACAAAAGGGGTACCAAACTATCATCAGAATTTATATCTAATCTTAGCAGATGGAAAACAAGCCATTACTAAGAGAGACGCAGCCTGTGACATAACCATTGTGAAGCCTGCAGTAGTTAAGGAGGAGCAGTTCTTACTTGGGCAATCCACTGCAGTCACACCTTTAGGAGGGACGCCATTCTGAATGCCTTTGGCCAGGGTTCACTTGACTGGGAGGGTGGAAAAGGAAGCAAGCATGTAGGTGTGTTTGAGGATATCTCTGCAGATGTCTTGACAGGGATTGATTTTGATAATGCAGTACCTTGTGTGCATACAGTTACACAGTCAGGCTTGGAGACAGACATATGGGTCAGGTAGCTTGGAGAAGACCCAGACAGGCCTCATACCTGAGACCAGGGCTGGTGAGGTGGCTATTTCAGGGAGGGAGCTACCCAGTAGTAGTGAGTCTGAAGATGTGCCACAGCTGCTGGCAGGTACTGATGTTCACTTACATGGAGTGACTACAAGGGCAGAGGTGAGTGGTAGTACCCAGGCTGACAGTGAGGCACCGCTGTCAGAAGATACCAGACTTCCTGTGGAAGGGGAGCTGGGAAGAGTTACAAAGATAGAGTTGAGACAGGCTCATCTCTTGGACCCTATACTGAGGGGGTTGAGGGAGGTAGCTAAGGTGGTGCCTGATTCTGAAAGAAAAGGGTTGTCTGTATACCGGAAAAAAAGGGTTACTGTATAGAGAGTGGACCCCTGAGGGAGCGCTAGAAGGTGATGTAATACAGCAGTTGGTAATATGTAGAGCCTACCATCTGGCACTTCTAGCCGTAGCCCTTGACATTCCTTTTGCAGGTCATATGGACATAAAGCATACCAAGAGATGTATTATACAGAACTTTTACTGTCCTGGGATTCCAAATGATGTAACGGGGTACTGCAGGACATGTGAGCAAAGCCAAAAAGTAGGCAAGGCAGGAGACAAGGTTAGGGCTCCTTTGATGCCTTTGCCTGAGACTGAGGAGCTGTTTTAGGAGGTAGCTATGGATACTATGGGGCCTCTGAGTACCCAAGTTCCAAAAGGAAGAAGTATATCCTGGGGGTAGTAAATTATGCTACTAGATATCCTGAGTCAGTGGCTGTGTCCTCCATCGAGGCAGAGAAGTTGGCAAATGATTTGTTAGAAATTTTCAATAGATTTGGTTTCCCAAGAGAAATACTGACTGATAGAGGTGCCAATTTCATGTCAGACCTGCTGGCTTGTCTGTGGAAGCAATGTGAGGTGAACCAGCTAAAGACCACCCCCTTCCATCCCCAGACTAATGGTCATGTGGAGTGGTTAAACTCTATGCTATGGGCATTTGCTGACCAGTTTAAAAGAGAGTGGGAGGCATTTTCTGACCAGTTTAAGAAAGAGTGGGACAAATATTTGCCCAATCTGCTGTTTGCATACAGAGAGGACCCCAGGAATTCAGTTTTTTTCACTCTTTGAGTTGCCGTATGGGCAAAAGGTGAGGATGCCTTTAGATTTGATTCGTGAGTAGGAGGGTGAGTGTGAATTCCACAAGGAGTCTGTTGAGGCATATGTCCTGAACCTCAGTACAAGGCTTAGGGAACTCATGGGCTTGGCTCAGGAAAACGTGGCAGGAGCCCAACAGCAGAAAATGGTCTGGTATGACAGGAATGCTCAAGCCCGAGAGTATGCTGTGGGACAGCAGGTTATGGTTCTCATTTCTGTCAGACATACTAAGCCAGAGGCAGCTTGGACAGGACCTTTCAATGTGGTAAGCAAGGTCAGAGATGTTAAATACATGGTAGAACTGCTAGGCAGGAGGAGGGGGGACCAGCTCTATGATGTTAACGTGATGAATACTTACCATGATAAGGAGAAGCACATGCTGAGTATTTGCAGTGGATGGCAGGATGAGTCTTGGGAGGATCTTGCTGAGCTCCAGTTGTGGCTGATGGAGAGTACGTCTTAAACAATCTGAATTACAGAGCTACATAAGTATATTTTTCCTCTTTATCTCATTGTTCAGTGTTTCTTATCAGCACTGCACTGGTTGTATTTATTTGCTTATCAATACTGCATTGTTTTTATTTATTTGTGTAACAGTTCTGCACTAGTTTACTGCACTGCTTTTATTTATTTGTTTGACTGAATTATTTACTTTTCTGTGCCTCCATTTATATAATTGCTGATCTGTGGTTAATTTTTTGTATAGTTTGTGGCTTTTGCTGTTGCCTGCCCCCTACTGGGAGTTTGTGGTGTACTCAGTCCAGAGAAGTAAAACTGGTCAAACAGCTTCTGTGTTATCTCTTTGTCTGAGGGTGTGACTTTGGAAGGGTCTTTTATCTGTTGGTATAAAAATATTACATTTGAGTTGAATCACTGCTTATCTTGCTGAGCTCCATTTGTGCCTGACAGAGAGCACTTCTTAAACAATCTGAATTACAGAGCTACATAAGTATATTTTTCACTCTTTATCTCATCGTTCAGTGTTTCTTATCAGCACTGCACTGGTTGTATTTATTTCCTTATCAGTACTGCATTGTTTTTTATTTATTTGTGAACAGTATGCACTAGTTTACTGCACTGCTATTTATTTGTTTGACTGAACTATTTACTTTTCTGTGTCTCCATTTATATAATTGCTGATCTGTGGATGAATTTTTTTTCTCCTATCCAACTGCTGTTGTGCTCTTATGGTTTGCAGCTTTTGCTGTTGCCCACCCCTACTGTAAATTTGATAAGGGACATTCCTCCCCATCTTATCTCATTAGCTCATTCTACATAATACAAAGATCATTTGCAAAGGTAAAACCCCTTAGTTTCTTAACCTTGAATTTTCTTCTGTTCCTCCTCTCTCACTTTCCACTTTGCAAACAAAAAAAACCCCACTTTATTCAGCTTCTTTTACTGTATTTGTGTTTCTTTCTCCTGCTCCATTACTTCATCTTCTTTTTTCTGCTACTTGCTGCGGCTTGTTGTCTAAAGTGTTCATTTGCATCCTTTTTGTTGCATTTGTTACTGCTTGTTTATAGCCTGTTTAAACTGTAAGTGTTATTCTAAGCCACTTAGTTTTGGTTTAAACACTTTGGCTTTAGACTAACCACTTAGCTCTCTCTGGGCTACTCTCTCATATTCTAAAAAATATGGATGGACAATTTCCTACAGTTTCTCTTGTCAGTCTGGTTGATATGGGCATCCTGAGACAGTGTAGCAACTACCTTGTGTACACAGACAACCACCTACTATTATCACCTGGCAACACAATTTGTGAGAGATGCAATTACATTAGGAACCTACAGTCCAAGCTGTCTCCCTCACAAGCCAGTATATCTGACACTGAGAAGGCTGTCAGCACAATCACTACACCTCAAACACCACCCACACCTACACAACACACACCCACATATGTGGAGGTCCTCAACAAAAACATACCCAAACAAAGGAGACTTCCGAGGTAAAAACACATGCAATCTCCACAGCCCTCCACACCTCATACCATGCATAGTTCACATACCTGTGTCTTATGACCACTATGGCTTAACCACAAATCCAACACTTTAGTCATAGGTGACACCATTGTGAGACACACAGATGTGCCTCTCACCAGGCTGAATAAGGAGAAAGTCACGGTTAGTTGTTTGTCAGGGGCCAGAATCCCCCATATCACACACGCACTCAAGTCTCTCAACAACAGGTATTGTTATGACTCTGTTATAGTCCATGTTGGTGTGAATGACTTGAGATGTACCTCCCTGGACTGTATGAAGAGAGACAAGATTGAACTCACTGAATATGTGCCCCAGGCAGGTATGTCCCTAGCCTTAAGCAGCATTCTACCATCACCCATAATGGTGCCTGAATATAAAAAGAAAATGATTGACTTTAACAGTTGACTTAGTTTCTGGTGTCATTACAGGGGGATGCAATATCTGACAGCCTGGGAAGATATGATCAACAGACCATGATGCTTTGCCAGAGATAGCCTGCATCTGTCTCACCTAGGCTTCAGGATTCTGGAAAAGGCTCTTACGTCCAGTATAGTGCCTTTTTTAGGAAAAGTGATGAGGTTAAAACTACCAACATAAAAATTTCAACAAAACACAAATTAAAGGTCATGCTGTTAAGCGCTAGGAGTCTAAACATGAAACTACACTCATTGCAACTATTCCTAACCCTGGAAAATGCTGACATCTGTGCAGTCACAGAAACCTGTTTCAAAGTTGCAGAGAGCACCCTGGCCTTACCTGGTGGTTACTCAACCTATCATACATTCAGACCCGAAACTGTGGGTAGTAAAGCCAAATGAGGTGTAATTTCAATATATATTAAAGACATACACACCTCCAGGCTAGTCAAACAGTATGACGCACAGGAGACACTCCAGGTGCAGTTAACTATTGACAAGACCCCTGTACAAATCATAGCTAGATACCAGCCCCGAAATCTGACCCAAGATGCCCAAACTGCCTATGTAGACCTCTTTGAATCTATCAAGATTCAACCCTTTACCTTGATCCTGGGTGAATTTAACTACCCAAACATAGACTGGAAGAACTACTCTTGCCAGAACACAAATGTCCAGAGATTCCTCGATTTTGTCAATGCAAATGCTTTGGAACAGCTAGTCAATATACCCACAAGAGGTGATAATATCTCGGACTTGGTATTAACCAACATGAGTAACCACTGCAGCATATCGTTGCAGTATCATTCTCCCTCTAAGAAGACAGTGCACACTGCCTACCTTGACCTGGCCAAAGCCTTTGACACTATTCCCCACTCAGGCATAATAGATAAACTCTCTCAGCTAGGCATTAATCTGTATGTTACCAGATGGGTAGCTAAATGGCTCACTGATAGAACCCACCTAGTCAAAATAGGTGAAGCCACCTCAAGCAGTAGACCCGTATCGAGTGACATACCCCAGGGTTCGGTCTTGGGACCTCTGTTATTTGGGATATACTTTTCTAAGGTACAGGCCAAAACCAGTGGGCTTTGGCTGACCAAGTTTGCAGATGACTGCAAGTTGGGAGCTGTCATCAATTTCCCTAGTGACGTGGACATCCTCCAAGAGGGTCTCACCCAAACAAATGACTGGTGCCAGAAACATGACCTCAAGCTGAATAAAAAAAAATGCATCATCATCCCCTTTGGGGAGAGAAATATCCCCATAAATTGTTACATTAATAAAAATGTTCTAAGCATGCAGTCAGCCATGAGGGATTTGGGCATCCAGATTGATAGCAGCCTGACTTTTGACAACCATGTTGCTTCCATTGTATGGAAAGCTTTCTACATGGCCCACCTCATAAGTAAGGGTATCTCATCCAGAGACAAGAAGGTCATAACATCCCTGTACTCTTCTCTTATAAGGCCCATTATTGAGTACAATGTCTCATTTTGCATGTACCTCACAAAGCACATGTAGCAGCTGGAGAGACCACAGAGGTTCCTCACCAGGAGAATCCAGGGCCTCAGAAATCTACCATACACAGATAGGCTAAAAGCCCTATCACTCTACTCTGTTTCATACAGACTCCTCAGAGGTGACTTCTGTCTGGCATACAAGGCTATCTCAGACCCTACCTTGATGGGGCTGGTGCATATCCACAAGTCAAGCTCCACTGGAGTAACCTGCACACACGGCCTCAACCTGGTCTGTGACATCAATAGGACTTACTGGCAGGACAGATTTGTGTCCCAGTGACTCTCCTATCTATGGAATATACTCTATCTCCACGTCAAGCAGAGTACCCCTTTATCTCATTTTAAGCACAATCTAGATAACTGGATGGGAAATAGAAAATACATCCCTGGGGTTCCACCCATGTCCCTGCTGGACAGGAGCATCAAGTGCTGATTTCTCTATGCAGGGCTAAACTTTTGGCTAGGCTTATAAGGGCCTCAGGGCCAATAGCCTAGTAACTTCCTATGGTTCTATGATCCTATGAATATGTATAAAAATCTAGAAAGATGGTACGGAAATTATTTAATACATGTATTTAATGAATGGTTAAATGAAGGATTAAAGTATAAGAAATTTTGTAGTGGGGTATTAAAACGTATATGGAAAAAGGGAGAAAAGAAGTTATGAAAAACTGGAGGCCACTTGTTCTAAGTAATACAGATTATAAGATATTTATGAAAATAACAAAAAACAATTTGTGAATAAGATGCAATATATAATGGAGGAAAGTTTACATAGCATAAAAGGAAAAGGATGCCATGAATTATTAATGACAGTGAGAGAAAGTATGGAAGATATGAGTTGAAAGAAAGAAATAATATATATAAAACTTATGGTAGGTGATATTAATAAAGCATTTGATTCAACACAGAATGATATACAGTGTAAAATAATGGACATGTATAATGTAATGATAAAATCAAGCAAGTGTGTAGAACACCCTATAAGAATAATAAAGTAAGAGTCTTAGTCAGTGGTTGACTAAGTAAAGAAATAGTTATGAATAATGTTATACAACAAGGGTGCCCTATGAGTAACATTTTATTTGTTTTAGTCATGAATACAATAGTTCGAAAGATTAATCAGAAAATGAAGAATGCAAATTACAAAATTCAAACAGAAGTTGAAATTTCAGTTATGATGTCATATGGACAAGATAATTTAACAACTAAAATAAAGAAGGGATGAAAGAAATTATTACCTTTAAACTTTGAACTAAATAGGTAAGTGGTATGACACTTAAGAAAAATGTAAAGGAATGGGTGAAACAAAAATAGCAGGTATACAATTTTATATGAAAGAAAAATCTGTTTTTCGGATAAATATTGATAAAGAAGACAATAGGAAGGGATGGGATATAATAATAAAGGAAAGAAAATATATTTGTACTTTATGGAAAATGTACAGATTTACATATAAAAATTCATTTGATTAATTCAGTATTAATAGGTAAGATAGCATATTTATCAAGTATTATCTTGAGTGCTAGAATATATTAAAAGCTTTTATTAGAAATATTGTTTTCCTTTATGTGGGGATCAAGATTAAAATTTTGTTAAAAGAGGTATATTATGCATGAATAAAGGAGGAGGAGGACGATTAGGTATGATTAATCCAATACTTTATGCTACATCATTAAATTTGCATAAGGTAGTGAAATAGTTAAATGAAAAAAAATGAGAAATTAGTGACAAATGTATTTAAGTACAAGTATAAATAATTCTGGGAAAAAATAAGTAATAAAAGACCAAAAGAATGTTTTAACAAATAAATAAAGAACTATCAAGAAAAGATAAGAATATGAAAAATAAAGACTGATGAAGTGGAAGAAGACAGAAAAGTATGGTATTAAAATATTATGAGGAAATGTTATTATATTAATGCATGGGAAAACATCCCATAAGTAATTAAAGTGATTAAAAGAAAGAAGTAAATGATGCAAACATAATATTGAAAGTCAAGACTTTCTGTGGTGATTGGGGAAAAAATTACTCGTAAAGGCAAATATGCCTTACAAAAAGAAATGTGAAGGAATATGTTTGTATTGCGGGGAAGAAGAAATAACAGAACATATTTTCCTAAAATGTGAAAGTGTTAAAAAACTGTGGAAGAGATTATGTACAGAATTTTTCTTTTTTAAATTTCAAAAATAATGAGGATATGAATGTGGATATGATTGGAAATGTATATTAAGAGAATATAGAAAAATAAAAAAGTAGACTTACACAAGAAAGTGTTTTATGTAGTTTGGGAATTATGGAATGAAATGATTAATGAAATCATGTTTAATCGAAGCTACATATTGTCACTAATATTAAAGAAGATTATATTATGGATATGGAAAAAGAAGTGGGGATTGAAAAAATATATGAATGACAAATTTGATGTGTAAAATATGAAAATGAAAATGACTTAAAATGATTGCATACATTTGTAATATATATATATACACACATACACACACACACACACATAGATATATATATATATATATATATATATATATATATATATATATATATATATATATGTAAATATGTAAATATATGTATATAAATAAAGGACCTATACATACCTCTCAACCTCTTAGTGCAAGAAATCTGGACAAAGCCTGACAAAATAGGGGGACAAAGGACAAAAATAGGGACACATTTTAAATATTACTCTTAAAAACTTAGAAAATTGCTAGAGTAACATGGATTGTTTTAACATACAATTTCTGAAGGATTTGAAGTCTGAACCTCAAATGTATGTTATTATTTAGTGACTTCATACCTCAGATCATCCCAGTAATTTGCCAGAAAACCACAACTTTTATGAGGAACAGGCCAAAAATATAAGCTGAAAATCTGGACATTCTGCGAAAATATGTACAGTTGAGAGGTATGGACCCATACTCTGTTTGATACGTCCTGTGGTATTTTAACATCCACCTAACCCACCACCAGCTGATCTAGATGGGGCTTCAATTTATAGTCTCATCCAAAGGGCGACACATTCAAAAGTGCAGCATTGTCCTTATGCTGTACTGCAGTGTCAGTAATCAATCTACCTGGTATGGGAAGAGAACAGACAGCCTTCTGCACCAAAGGTGAGTATGCTTCCTGTTGTGCCACTGGTGAAAATTAGGCTGGATTGAAAGAACAGGTAGGCATGCAGGAGCATGACTGCAAGATTAATGGAATTCTATTAAACTGAACTGAAGCATTTGTAGATATGTTACTGTGCAGAATATTGATGAGAGGCAGAATGACCTGTCACTAGTTAGTACAGGCTATGATATTTCAGATTTCTTAAATAGTTTCTGATAAATGAAAAATGGGAAAGGAAAGAAGTAGTTACTTTGTGATAGATGAAAGATTCAGAGAGACCAGTTTGCCTCACATTCTCCTTCTATCAGCATTTTATATTACTTTTTTTGTTATTTATTTTCTTACATCATGCAATACTATGTTATGCTATACAGTACATTGAACAACATGATCATGCTCTGACTTCAAAAAATGAAATATTGTTAAGCACCTTTCAACAGTGGATTAGTCTCACTCTACAGCTAACACATGGCAGCTGTAAGAAGCTAAAGAGCCATAAAAGCTGAAAAAAAAGTTTAAGTGCTAAACTTCTTTATTTGTGTATAACAGCATAATGCATATTACAGCTTTTAAAACCATTATCTCATCAAAGAGTACTTGTCTTCTGGCCAATCTCTGTGAGGCAAAAGTAAGTGTGTTATAGCTTCCAAAAGTGTAAAACATTTAGATCTCCTTTAGTTCTTTCTCTATCTCTCCCTTATCGGCATCACAAAGTGCAAGTAAAGCTTCATGCACTACAATAAATTATGACTGGCTTTCACTGATTATAGTTATGTTATTGTAAGCTCTTTAAATAATTGCCATGATTCACCTTGCAAGCACTGCTTCAATCTGCTCTCAAGATGAATTTACTGACTTCCTTTTCAAGAGCATATAACACCTTGGTTATGTTATACTGTATAAAACAGAAGGCATAATTTTACAGAGTCAACATTCTAAGTGCAGATACTTATGGTGTCCAGTTCACTAGCAAACACCTTCTAAAACAAAGGAAAACATTTGACAGAAATCAAGACTTCGATTAATTCATTATTGGTTTTTTTTTGTTTGTTTTGTTTTTGCTTTTTTATATCATTGTGTTTTACCCCAGATTCTGCCTGTTACCACATATCCTTTTTATATTAACTATCACAATAGTAATTTATAAAGTGTATTGTAAACCTCAACTTAAGAATACATACTCTTGTTGATATCACTGTAGACCAAAGAAGTATCCCCATTCACCATCAGTTGGAAATGGGAAGTTTTACCTTTTTTTCCTCGATACTGGAACTGTAATAGTGTGCATTACTATAATTGCATTTTTTATTTAATTACTAAATTGTAAATTGCTTTTTCATACTGACACATATTTTCTGTTTGTGTGTGTTCTTTCTATGCTTTTAAAGTAAGGTTTCTGTGTTCTTCTCAGGTGGCATAATCTTGATAGAGGCCTGTTGTCTAGACCTGGTAGTTTTGTTTGAGTTTCCTGTGTTTCTGGTAGCCATTTTCTGCCATAGTCTGTCTTCATTATTATTGAGAGTAACAAAGGCCTCCTGACCTTCTGTAGTACGAGTGATTGGGTAATAGCAGGGGCTGAGTAGTAATTTGATCTTCTAACTCTTCCATCCTTACTGGTATATAAACCCTGTGTCTTGAAAAGGTTGCGCTTGTATTTATCAGGCTGTGGACTGTATTTCATTACTGACACTAAGCGGAAATTCCTTAAGATTCCAAGAGCAGGATAAGTTATTTCTTACACTTATTTCCCTGAACTGCACTTCTGAAACACTTATAATTGTGCTATACAGTTGATCTACTACATTTTGCACTGTTATAAAGCTTTTTTTATTGTTTCACTGCATTTATGTACTGTTTAATACTGTTTTAGCTGTATTTTTTGTTGCTAGATACCGTTTCATTACTCTAATTGCATGTTTACTGAACTACTTAACTGTAAACTGCTTTTTCATACTGAGAGTTGTATTTTCTGTTTGTGAGTGCTCTATCCGAGCTTTTATAGGTTCATAGGTTCATACTAGGCTATCTGCCCGAGGGCATTTACAAGCCTAGCCCATCGTTTTGTGGCTTACGCCACCCCTTTAGTATTTATTTTGCTGTGCCTCTGTCGAGCAGTGACACTGAGGTAATCCCTGGGGTATATCTGCGATCTCCCATCCATTGGTCAAGATTTCTCTTGAACAAGGCCAGCGAGGTGCTCTGCCTCACATGTACCGGGATTTTGTTCCACAGCATAGGGAGTCTTTGGGTGATGAATCTATCCCTCCAGCACGTCCTATTAATAGCCGTGTCGAGGTTTAAGTCTCCCGCCCTTGTGGCTCTGATGGATCTAGATTTTTTGAGGTGAAGCATATTCATCAAATCTGGGTTTGACATGGCCTTGTATGTTAGGCAAAGGTCACCTCTGAGCAAGCGGTGGCGACTGAATAGAGCTGGAGTTCTTTCAGTCGGGCAGCATAGGATAGATTTTGAGACCCTTTATCCTTTTGGTGAGGAACTTTTGTGGCCTCTCCAGCTGCTGCAAGTGTCGGGTCAGATACATTCGAATGGGGCATTGTACTCAGTCATTGGTCTGATGAGTGATGAGTAAAGGGAGACTATAACCTCCCTTGATCTAGATGAGAATCCCTTCATGATAAGGTGGGCAATGTAGAAGGTCTTCCTAACTACTTTAGCTACATGGGTGTCGAATGACAGACTACTATCAACCTGGGTCCCCAGGTCCCTGCTAACTTCTTCTGTGCTCAGTGGATTGCCACCTATTTGGTAGCTAGGGGTAACCTTGTTTTTCCCGAAGGGTATGACTATGCATTTTTTGGCATTTAACTTTAGGCCGTGGCTCTGGCACCAGTTATCCGTTTCTGTGAGACCCTTCTGAAGGATATCTGTGTCAGATGTGTTTTCTACTATGGCGCCCAGTTTGCAGTCATCTGCAAACTTTGTCAGCCATAACCCTCCTGTGTTTGCTTGTACTTCGGAAAAGTAGATGCCAAACAAGAGTGGGCCCAGGACTGAGCCCTGTGGGACACCACTTGTGACAGGCTTTGAGTCTGACATGGCGCCAGCAACTCTGACCCTGTGGGTTCTGTCACTCAGCCAGTTTGCAACCCATCTTGTGATGTATGGGTTAACATTTAAGCTGATGGCGTTTTCAATGATACCCGAGTGGGGTATTGTATCGAAGGCCTTAGCCAGATTGAGGTAGGCTGTATGGACTGCCTTTCCCTCATCAATGGCTTTGGTGACTGTTTGAAAAAGTCAACCAAGTTTAAAAGGCATGATCTGCCTTTGACAAAGCCAAACTGGGTTGGATCCAAAGTCTGCAAATTCCCTATGTCTTTATTTATGAGGTCCATTATGATCCTCTCCATGGCTTTGCAGATAAGGCTTGTCAAGCTAATGGGCGGTAATTTCCAGGGTCGGTGGAGGCACCGCCTTTGTGAAGTGGGACCACAGTTGCAGCGCCACTCCCTGGGTACGTATCCAGAGGTAAGACTTTGATTAAACAGCTGTCCTAGCTGTGGGTTTAATTCCTCATTGAGTTCGTGGAGCCCACAGCCGGGGACACCATCAGGTCCCATGGATGCTGTGTTTTTTGCTTTGGAGAGAGCAGTTCTCACTTGGGCGCTGGAGATGTTTGGGGGGCTGCAATCATTTGGTATAGATATCTCTCCTTTTGGGGGGGAGGGGAGTTTGCACTGAACCTGTCAGCCAGTATGTTGGCAATGTCTGTAGGATCAGTAATCTTCACATCATTATGAACTAGTTCTGAGCATATCTGGGAGTTTCCTCCTAGGTTTCTAACATAGCTAAAGAAGGCTTTATGATTGTCTTTTGAGTCTTTAGCTATTTTTCTCTCGAAATTTGCTTTGGATGATTTTATGAGAGCTCTTAGTTTTTTACTTATAGTGATCAAGGGTGTCTTACCTTTTAAGGATTTTGCTCTATCTTGTAGTAGCTTCCTCCTTTTGTTGTAGAGTTTGTTTATGGCTGGGGTCCACCAGACTGGACGCTTGCCTTTGGTACAAAGAGTCTTTGTTTTGCTTGGGATTGCCTTATCCATGCAGTCCTGCAGGTGCTGGTAGAAGGCATTTGTAAGTGATTCAGCGGCTTGAGTACTGTTTTCCGCCGCTCGGGGCCTTAAAGGAGACCACACTAGTCTTTAGAAGTGTGAAGTCGGCTTTTGAGAAGTTCTTTACTGTGGTCTTTTTATTTCAGGTGGGGTGGGATGAGGACCTCCAGCGAGATTAGTTTGTGATCTGATCTCACCAGTGAGGGGTATACTTCCAGTGTTGAACATTGTGCTCCCATGTTCGTGATGATGAGATCAAGTATGTTATCTCCTCTTGTGGGAATGGTGACTAGTTGTTCCATGGCATTTGAGTTTATGAATTCCAGGAACTTTTGGGCTAGGGTGTTTGGGCTTGAGTAGTGTTCCCAGTCTATATTTGGGTAATTGAAGTCACCTAGTATGATGGTGTTTGGTGATACATTTATCCCCTCTAGTGTTTTCAGGAAGGCCATGTGAGGTTCCTGAGTTTGTGAGGGTGGCCTGTAACATGCTACAATTTGCAGAGCAGTCTTGCCTACGGTTAATTGCACCTGGATGGTCTCCGATGCATCATGCGTTGCCACCAGTCTTGAGGTGTGGGTGTCCTTGATGAATATGGATACCCCCCCCCCCTTTCTTGGTATTTTCCTGATTTTGGGGCCGGAACGCATGATATGAGGTAAAACCTGATAGCGCTGGGGTGCTCTCAGGAGCCTTTTTTTGAGGTTTCTGTGTTCTACAGCTAGGAACTGTAATAGTGTGCATTACTATAATTGGCTGTTTACAGTTAAAAGCATTCTCTAGATTCTGCTTGTGCTCCTTGATCTGTTTAAAGCTTTCATTTAGTGGCTACAGCTAGGAACTGTAATTTTTCCTACCCACCCTCCCTAGTGTTGTGGTGTTCTTATACTTGTGGCTTTGCAGTTGCCCGCCCATACTGTATATTTGATCTGTGACACTCCTCCCAGTCTAGTGTCATTAGTTCATTCAATTTAATAGAGAACATTTGTGAAGGCCAACACACTCAGATTCTTAATGTTGAATTAACTTCTGTTCCAGCGTTCTCCATTTCCTCTTTACTGAAAAAAAAAATACTGTAAAAAAAATTCTAAGCTTGCTTCCCCCCCTTTCCTGTGGAAGGTCTTGTCCAGATATGGATTTGCTGTGTCCAGGACTGTTTGTGAGCTCCTGAGCACCCCCTCCACTTAACTAGGGTTAAACTATTACTTGCGCCATAAAGTCTGCTCTTCAAATTTTCCCTTGCAACTAGCCAGCTTTTTAGTTTTAGCACTCAAATCTGTTTCTTTGAGCTCAGCACTTGTTCAGAACTCATTGTAAACACTAAATAAGCTACAAATTACTACAGCACTCAACTTTCCTTTCACTTGTCTAGAGGAAAACAGTTTTTAGTACTTAATAAATAAGCACCTATCCAGACATGTCTAAAGGTCAGCTCCTGGTGTTTTCTCCTGTCTACCCGATGAATCTGGGCATCTTGGGACAATGCAGCAATTGCCTCATGTACACAGACAACCCTCTCCTCCTACCACCCAACACTACGACCTGTGAGAGATGCACTTATATAGCCAAACTGGAAGCAAAGCTCTCTTCACCGAAGACTGGACTAGACAGTCAAGAGGAGAAGGTAAACACTTGCACCACATCACACTCATCTATAGACCCTCAAAACCTACACTACCAAAACACACACACAGAAGCACAAAACACACACCTACATTCACAGAGGCTCTCAGTAAAAATCTGCCCAAACAACCAACCTCCAAAGCAGAAATGCAAGCAACCTCCACCCCCCCAACACAACCCAAATGACATATAGCCGACATACTAAGTGTGCTACTCAACTAAAGCCTATAAGGCATAACGTACCCAACACTCTAGTCATAGGTGACTCTATAGTCAGGCACACTGATGTTCCATTCACCAGGCTAAACAAGGAGAAAGTTACTGTCAGCTGCCTGTCGGGTGCCAGGATCCGCCACATAATGCATACACTCGGGTCACTCCACAACAAGTACAAATATGACTCTGTCATTGTCCATGTTGATGTGAATGACCTGAGATATACCTCCCTGGACTACATGAAAAGAGACATGGAGGAGCTCTCCGATCTTGTAGCCCAGGCAGGTATGACCCTAGCCCTGAGTAGCATCCTGCCATCACCCAGAATAATACCACAGTACAAGGACAAAATGATTGACTTTAACAATTGGATAAGCTTCTGGTGCCATTTTAAGTGAATCGAGTATCTGTCTGCCTGGGAAAACATGATCGACAGACCACTCTGCTTTGCCAGAGATGGCATGCACCTGTCGCCCTTGATATTCCGGATACTGGCAAAGGCTCTTGCCACCCCCTATAGTGCCTTTTTTTGGCAAGGTTCAAATGACAAATTCACCACCGTAACAGGTACAAGCAAGCAAAATCTGAGGGTAATGCTACTCAATGCTAGAAGTCTAAACATCGAAATGCACTCACTCGAGGCACTCCTTAAAATGGAGAACATCGACATCTGTGCAGTGACTGAAACCTGGTTCAAAGCTCCAGAGAGCACCCCTGCATTACCAGGCTATAATTCATACCACACCTTTCGGCCACCAAACCCGGACCGAAATACTAAAGGTGGATGCGTGTCCATATTCATTAAGGATATCCACACCTCCAAGCTAGTTGCTCAGCATAATGCATCCGAGATTATCCAAGTTCAACTAACTCGGGCCAAAACTGCAATCCAGATTGTAGCTTGCTACAGACCCCTCACCATGCCCCAGGATTCCCACTCCTCTTTTCTTGATATACTGGAAAATATTAAGGTACAACCCAACACACTAATAATGGGTGATTTCAACTACCCCACTATTAACTGGGAAAACTACTCGTGTACAAACTCATTTGCTCAACGTTTTCTGGAAATCATCAATTCCAATGCTTTGGATCAACTTATCCACACCCCCCACCAGGGGCAGCAATATCCTTGACCTGGTCATCACCAACATGGGCGACCTGTGTTCCACACCAGAGGTCAGCTCCTCATTGGTCAGATCCGACCACAAGCTAATCACCCTAGACATCCACATCCTGCTCCCACCCCCCATTAGGAAAACAGCCATAAAAAATTTCTCCAAAGCAACTTCACGCTTCTTAAGACAGAAGTGGCAAACTTCACGACACCCATGCAGATGGGCAATAGAGGTACGACTGCTGAATCCCACACAAATGCACTTTATAAGCAATTACACGAGTGCATGGATCATGCTATCCCTAACAAAACCAAGATGCTATCCTCCAAAAAAAGGAAGCCAATCTGGTGATCTTCCACCATAAACAAACTCTACAAAAGAAGAAAGAAACTGTTGCAAAAAAGAGTAAAATCCCATGATTGGAGGAACTCCCTGGTCAGCCTCAGTAAGAAGCTGAGATCCCTCATAAAATCCTCCAAAGCTAGTTATGAAAACAAAATCGCCACTGATTCTAAAGACAACCACAAAGCATTCTATAGCTATGTCAAGAATCTCAATGGCAACACTCAGATCATCTCTGAGTTACAGTACAATGACACTAAATATACAGAACCAACTGATATTGCCAACATCCTGGCAGATAGGTTCAGTGCTAACTTTACCCCCCCTCTCACCCCCTAAAGAGCCCATCTTTATACCAGAAGAATGCAAAGTTCCTGTAATCATGGTTGCACAGGTAAAAACCTCACTCTCCAAAGCCAAGAACACAGCATCCATGGGACCTGACCACAACCCAGGCTGCCTTCTACATGAACTACAGAATGAACTGGCACCCCACCTAAGTACCATGTTCAATCATAGCCTCACCTCAGGCTTTGTGCCCATTGAATGGTGCACCGCAATGGTTATCACACTCCACAAAGGGGGGGGGGGCACAACAGGCTCTGGGAACTACCGCCCCATTAGCCTGATGAGCCTGGTCTGCAAGGCCATGGAACGTATCATCATGAAACTATATATATATATATATATAAAACATATTCTGTATTCATTTTAGATATATATAGATATACAGCTATAGATCTATTTATGTGTGTCTGCGTGTGTGTGTGTGTGTGTGTGTGTGTATGTATATATATATATATATATATATATATATATATATATATATATATATATATATATAAAACTCTAAGATCAAACAGTCTCCGGGGAAGGAGCATACACATGATTGCCTAATCTAATAGTAACTATTTTATATATATATATATATATATATATATATATATTTTTTTTACACTCACACACACACGCACACACACACATATATATATATATACCTATATATATGGGTCTATTTCACATCACCTAAAACCCATTTGACTGACTTTCATTTCAATGAGACCAAATCACCTAATTTTCAAAATACTGAAAACTCATTTCACAGATATGATATAGGTTTCCATTCACCTGTGACTTGTTTGTGATAAAAAGAACTTCTATAACTGACAGTACTGGCTGTCAGGATACCGATAGTCATGTAGAAAGTAGTGTTTGTTTTTAAATGTGGGTATGTCTATATTTTTATGGGAAGCATCTAAATTAATATGATGGATGTTTTGTATGTTCCCAGCAATAGTGGCAGTGTGTAGAGTACTGTAAGGCAAGTAAAAGGTATATGCCCATTTTCCTCTCTGTAGTGCGATCCTGGAGTTAGTACATAGAGTTGGGGGGATACAGCCTGCCGCATTGGGGGGTGAGGGGGTGTACTCCTCCACTTAGTGTGGTATTATATTGTCCAGTTTCTGTTAAGAGGGTAAGTAAGTTTTTTTTAAGTTCTGGAAATAGGTAGTTATTAGTGTCGTGAGTATGTTTGTTTATGGTTTAAGGTATAGTCTTTTGAAATTTAGCATTGTAAGCTGTCAGTGAAATGAGATTCAGTCAAATGCGTTTTCAGTATTTTGACAAATTAGGTGATTTTGGTCTCGGTGAAATGAAAGTCAGTTAAATGGGGTTTAGGTGATGTGAAATAGACCCATATATATATATATATATATATATATATATATATATATATATATATATATATATATATATATATATATATATATATATATATATAGATATATCTCTATATGGGTCTACTTTGGTCGAAAATACATTTGGTCAAAATTCACTTGAATAAGCACACTTGACTGAAAGCTCACTTCACTGAAAACTCATTTGGTCGAAACTCATTTAGTTGAAAGTTATATATGACCCTTTCCTCAATGCAGTGCGATCCTGGAGTTATAATCTAAAGTAATGGGGGGTGTGGGGGGGGCACAGCCCCCCACATTGGGGGGGTGGGGTGTAGCCAGCCCACCTATTTTAAATGTTTTAAACCATAGACATGTATATTGACAAGTTTAATGAAGAACTCTTTCCACAAGACAATATAAACTCAAACTATGTGGGGGGGCTGTACCCCCCACACTCCCCTTACTTTATAGTCTAACTCCAGGGTCGCACTACAGTAGGGAAAAGGCCATATATTACTTTCGATCGAATGAGTTTTCAGTGAAGTGAGCTTTCAGTCAAGTGTGCTTAGTGAAGTGTTTTCGACCAAGCAACATAGACCCACATAGGTTCATAGGTTCATAGGTTCATAGGTTCATAGGTGGGTACTAGGCTATCTTCCCGAAGGCATTTATAAGCCTAGCCAGAATGTGTTGGCTTTCACCTCCCCCTTAGATTAGTTCCCTGTCCCTCCTCCAGCAGAGCCACTGAAGTGATCCCCAAGGTAAACTTTCTGTTTCCCATGCACTCGTCAAGGTTTCTTTTGAAGAGTGTTAGTGAGGAGCTATGCCTAATGTAGATTGGGATCTTGTTAAAAAGCATGGGAAGTCTCTGGGACAGGAATCTATCCCTCCAGCACGTCATATTTATTGTTGTGGTGAGGTTTAGATCCCTAGAGCGTGTGGCTTGAGGGGATAAGGTTGTCTTTAGTGGAGCATGTTCATCAATTCTGGGTTGGACATGGCCTTGTATGTCAGGCAGTGTTTACCTCTGAGTAGGCAGTATGCAACCGAGTACAACTGGAGTTTCTTCAGTTGAGCTGCATAAGGCATCTGTTTGAGGCCATTGATCCTCTTGGTGAGGTACTTCTGTGGTCTTTCCAGCTGTTGCAGGTGTCTTGTAAGGTACATCCCAAATGGGGCGTTGTACTCTGATGGGTCTGATGAGTGATGAGTAGAGGGGCACAATGATCTCTTTTGATCTGGATCCAAACCCTTTTGTGATTAGGTGGGCCACGTAGAAGGATTTTCTAATTACTTTGGCAATGTGATTAGCAAAGTTGAGATTACTATCTACTTGGGTCCCCAGATCTCTTATTACTTCTTCCGTATTTAGGGGACTACCACCTATGTTGTAGTTTGTGGGTACTTTGTTTTTTCCAAAGGGGATGACTATGCAATTTTTGGCATTTAGCTTGAGGCCATGATTTTAACACCAGGTATCCTTCTCAGTGAGACCCTT